>NC_056731.1:1994737458-1994869958 GCF_019279795.1 Protopterus annectens
GGGTATTGTATTGAAGGCTTTTGCAAGGTCCAGGTAGGCTGTGTGGACCACCTTCCCCTCGTCAATCGCCTTGGTGACTGTTTCAAAGAAATCAACCAGGTTTAAGAGACAGGATCTGCCCTTAACAAAGCCGAACTGGGAAGGATCCAGTGTCTGTAGGTCCCCAATATCTTTATTTATGAGGTCCATGATGATCCTTTCCATAGCTTTGCAGACCAAGCTAGTCAGGCTTATGGGGCGATAGTTTCCAGGATCCGTTGAGGCACCACCTTTGTGGAGAGGGACCACTGTTGCTGTATGCCACTCTTTGGGTATATATCCTGTAGTAAGGCTGAGATTGAACAGTAGTTTTATGTTTGGGTTTAGTTCTTCTTGGAGTTCATGTAGGACGCAGCCCGGGACACCGTGTGGTCCCATTGATGCTGTGTTTTTGCTTTGGAGGGGGCGGCTCTTACCTGAGCATCTGAGATTTCAGGGGGGCAGCACTCTGCTGGGATAGATATTTGCCCTTTTGGTGGGGAAGGAGGACGCTTTGCGCTGAACCTGTCAGCTAGGATGTTGGCAATGTCTGTGGGTTCGTGTATTTTTGTCATTTTGGACTAATTCTGAGCATATCTGGGAATTCCCACCCAGGTTCCTAACATAACTAAAGAAAGCCTTGTGATTATCCTTAGTGTCCTGTGCAATTTTTCTCTCAAAGCTTGCCTTAGACGATTTTATGAGTGCCCATAGTTTTTTGCTAATACTGATCAGAGATGCCTTCCCTTTTTGGGATTTTGCTCTATCATGTAGTAGCTTCCTCCTTCTATTGTATAGTTTGTTTATGGCTGGGGTCCACCAGACAGGTCGCCTAACTTTGGAGGATTGGGTCTTGGTTTTATTTGGGATTGCATGATCCATGCATTCCTGAAGGTGTTCATAGAATGCGTTTATAAAGGATTCTGTGGTCTGGGCTGTATTTTTCACAGGCCCGGGGGCTTTGAAGGATTCCACCTCGGTTTTGAGGAGTGTGAAATTTGCTTTAGAGAAGTTTTCCACTGTGGTTTTCTGGGCAGGGGCTCGGGATGTGAATATCTAGTGAGATTAGTTTATGGTCTGATCTTACCAGTGAGGGATACACTTCTGGTCTGGAGCATAGAGTCCCCATGTTGGTGATGATCAGGTCCAGTATGTTTTCCCCTCTTGTGGGAGTGGCAACAAGTTGTTCCATAGCATTTGAGTTTATAAATTCTAGGAACCTTTGGGCTAGGGTGTTGGAGCTAGAGTAATGCTCCCAGTCTATATTAGGGTAGTTGAAGTCGCCCAATATAATGGTGTTTGGAGAGACCTTCATATTTTTCAGTGTTCTCAGGAAGGCCGAGTGGGGTTCCTGGGTTTGGGAGGGTGGTCTGTAGCAGGCTATAAACTGGAAGGCAGTTTTACCCACTGTTAGTTGCACATGGATAGTCTCTGATGCTTTGTGCTGTGCCACCAACCTGGAGGTGTGGGTATCTCTGACGAATATTGATACTCCCCCTCCTTTTGTGGTTCGGTCCTTGGGGCCAAAAAACATGGTATGAGGTATAACCTGGAAGTGCTGGGGTGCTCTCAGGAGCCTTGAACCAGGTTTCTGTTACTGCACAGACATTGATGTTCTCCATGCTAAGGAGAGTTTCGAGTGCGTGCATCTTGAGGTTTAGACTTCTGGCATTGAGTAGCATTACTCTTAGTTTCTTATCCCTTGTGATACCTATGGACGTGGGTTTGTCTTTTGAGCCTTGCCTAAAAAAGGCACTATGGGGGTGGCAAGAGCCTTTGCCAATATCCGAAAGCCCAGGGGTGACAGGTGCAAGCCATCCCTAGCGAAGCATCGTGGCTTGTCGAGCATGTCATCCCAGGCAGACAGGCATTGGATCCCCTTTGAATGACACCAATACTTAAGCCAATTGTTGAAATTGATCATCTTGTCTTCATATTGTGGCATCATTCTTGGTGAGGGTAAGATGCTACTCAAGGTCAGGGTCATACCGGCCTGGGCTACATGCTCAGAGAGCTCCTCTATGTCTCTTTTCATGTAGTCCAGGGAGGTAAGTCTCAGGTCATTCACACCAGCATGGACAATGACTGAGTCATATTTGTACTTGCCTTGGAGTGACCTGAGTGCTTGTGTTTTTTTTTTTTTTTTTTTTTTATTTTAACATTTGTTGACCGGGAATGTCTGACTAGGTTTCACAGAGCCTGTTTTCAGCGAAGGCCCGGGGAGAAATGCTCCAGATGCATGTCTTTGGAATGTGTTATGTGGCGGATCCTAGCGCCTGACAAGCAGCTCACCGTGACCTTCTCCTTGTTCAGCCTGGTGAGCGGGACGTCAGTGTGCCTGACGATAGATTCACCTATTACAAGTGTATCAGGTGTGTTGTTTAGCCTTAAGGGCTGTGACTGTTTGGCACACTGGCTTTGTGAGCTATGTGTTGCACGTGTTTTGTTTTGGGGTAGCGGTTGCTTGGGTGTCTGTTTTGGAGGTCTCTGCTGCTTAGGCAGATTTTTATTTAGAGCCTCTGAGTATGTTTTTGTGTGTTTATGTGTTTGGTTTGCTGTCATGGTAGGTATATGTGAGACTGGAATTGTAGTGAGTGTGGTTTCCTTCTCCTCCTGACTGGTTACGCCAGTACTGAGTTGAGAGAGCTTAGCCTCCAGTTTGGCTATATGGTTGCATCTCTCACATGTGTTGGAATTTGTTGGGAGGAGGAGAGGGTTGTCTGTGTACATGAGGTAGTTGTAACATTGCCTCAAGATTCCCAGATTCACCAGCTGGACCGGAGAGGAGATTGACAACTGACCTTTGGACATGCTAGAATAGTATTGGGAATTCCTTTATAATTGAAAAAAAGGGCCAATGGGGAACAAAGTACCCAAGGGGTGTTTGTGAGGGTGTAGTGCTTTTAATTTTTTAGTGCTGACTTATATAATTGCTTTAGTGAGCAAGTGCCAGGCTTTAGAGTGGGAATAGGGTGTTTATTATGAGAACTAGATCAGTTCTAAGGGAAAAAGTGAAGAGCAGACTTTGTGGAGCCGAGAATGTTTTAAACCCAATTAAGCGGCGCTGCCCGATGCTGCGCTATGCGCAAAATCGCACAAAGCAATGCTAAAGCGGGTTTTATACAGGGGGACTTGAAAGAGCTAGAAATTGGCCCAAAACGGCCAATAGACTACCAGATTCTTGTGCTGGGAACACTCCTCCAGGGATAGATAGGCTGCTTCAAGTTTCCCACTGCCACTGGTGAACAAAGAAGCCTCCCTTTATCCAAGAAAGGAAATGGGCAACACAGGAACTTTCCAAAAGTCCAGAATACAGCAAAGCCTGTATTTGGACTACTCTAGGTCAGGAAAGACGGGAAACAAGGACATTTTTTTTTTTTTGCAATAAACAGTAGGAAAATGCAATAAATATGTAACACAGGCTAGCGCACTTGAGTGTGTAGCCTCAACAGGTAAATGCAACAAACAGGACAAACTTTAAAAGCGCAGGTGCAAAAACAACTTTAAACAGTTTAAAACAGTTCAAGAAGCAGAAATACTTGCAGTTTAGCTAGATCGGACAGTCACCCAGGTAGTAGCAGGAAAACAAATACTTTTATCAGGTTAGCAGTCACTCTTTTAGCCTCTCTGCTGCTAGCACCACTCTGCAGGACCACAAGAAGCTTGGCTGAGTAGTAACAAGCGCAAAAACCTAGCCAAAGGGGGTTTTATACAGGGGGACTTGAAAGAGCTAGAAATTGGCCCAAAACAGCCAATAGACTACCAGATTCTTGTGCTGGGAACACTTCTCCAGGGATAGATAGGCTGCTCCAATCTCCCCACTGCCACTGGTGAACAAAGAAGCCTCCCTTTATCCAAGAAAGGAAATGGGCAACACAGGAACTTTCCAAAAGTCCAGAATACGGCAAAGCCTGTATTTGGACTACTCTAGGTTAGGAAAGATGGGAAACAAGGATAATTTTTTTTTTCTTTTTTGCAACAAACAGCAGGAAAGTGCAATAAATATGTAACACAGGCTAGCGCACATGAGTGTGTAGCCTCAATAGGTAAATGCAACAAACAGGGCAAACTTTAAAAGTGCAGGTGCAAAACAACTTTAAACAGTTTAAAACAGTTCAAGAAGCAGAAATACTTGCAGTTTAGCTAGATCGGACAGTCACCAGGTAGTAGCAGGAAAAAAACACTTTTATCACATCTATAATCAGAACAGATGAAATCACATATATGCCATTCAGTGCAGGGGCCACTGATCAAAAATTGCAGTAGGGCATGCCCTCCTGAACCTCCACACTTCTAGGACTTCATAGCTGCACAATTCCAAGGAAAGGGGAAACTCCCCAAAACTGCACATTGTGATTTTAACCAATCACAGTTTTTTGACTAACAAGAGAAAGCAGGAAATATCTGAGGAATTTCAGACAGAGGAAACACAGCACAACCTTAACCTGGTATATAGCTTTAAAGATTCCACTGGGAAGCCCTTTCTTTTTGACACATTAATTCTCAAAGAAAAATTCTGCAGAATCAGTACCTTTCTGAAACCTTACATGTCTGTTCATGTTTGTCTTAAAGTCAATGTTGTTGGTGAACAAAGCAGTAGCTGGAAAAAGCTGCCTGACTCTGACCTAAGGTATCTATTCTAAGTACAAAGGGCTCTAGCCTGATGTTAGACACTACTTAACAAAGGAATGCATATTGGGTGAGTGAAACATGTGGCAGACAGCATCAGCCTGCTCAGGTGGACTCTGGTGTAAGGGAGTACACTGCAGGAATAATATAGGATGCACACAGAAGATGCATAGCAGAATATGTTTTGTACTACAGTTCTAGAACAGAACTGGGCAACATCGTAAAAGCAGACATTATGAAACAATTCAAATCTTGAATGAGGCTTGAAACCTTAGATGTCACTATCAGTAGCCACAATGTGAGTTAAAACATCAAAAATTTGTGTAAGGTGATGGCAGGTGTGGAATGCAGTATATAAAGTAAAGCTACATAACCAGTAATAAATAATGTACCATAACAATCAGTTGCAAACTGCACTTAAAAAGGTGAAGTAATTTTGGTCAGTCCTTGAACATTTTTTTCAAGATGATGACAGTAACCATGTCAGCCAAATTGCAAGGTTTAGCAGTCCTGTGAACAACAAAAATTGAAAGCTCCTTATTAACCCATTTCATTATTATTTAGATTTCAACTCAATCAGCAGGGTCTTCAGCAAAGACTCAAGGTACAGAAAGGGTAAAATGACAATAACACTGAATTAGCTGTCCCACCATGAAGAACTGAAGATATCCAAAGCAGCTGGGATACAAGTGCAGCATGCTGGTTTGCAGATTAGGGGCAGACAGCTAACCACTTGTATAACTGACTGCCAAACACACTTAGCAGACAGCTGTGGACATTTTTTTCTTTCATTCTGTTCAAGGACGAAAAAAACACAAATCCCTTAAGTAAGAAATCTACACTTAAATGTATCTGTCTTGAGGTAACTCCCTCCTGCCAAACTCTGAAAAACCATGCTGTGAAGTTCATATCACCATTCCATTACTATCTTGCAAAATGGCGTCAAAGTCAGGCATAAATACATATACATAGAATGATGCTTCTATTGCACTGTGTTCCACATAAAGCAAAGGACTTCTCTTACTTTATTCAAATGTAATTTGGATGAACAGATGAATAACCACATATTTAATCCCAGTTCAGAACTCCTGCTCTTTATGGATAGGGCAAACATGTAAATGTCTCAATGTATCCATTTTCATCCTTTGTGTTATTCATATGCAAAATATAAGGGTTAAAATCTATCTTGGGAATGTTAGACTAGGTGTCTTAATATTCTTAAGGGTCAATAGCCTTGTAACTACCCATGAACCTACAATGGCACTGATCAAATTGGTAAAGGCCCGACAAGGGTATAGGGAATTGAGCATCTAGTACAAAGTACAAAGCATCCAACTGCCAACTAACCTGGGTTTGTATAGTGGGAATAGGCACTGAAGGAACCAGCCAAAGATGCATAGGTGTGTGAGTGGCAGAAGCCACCCCACCCATTCCAGGAGGAGTGTTTGGGTATGGCAAGCACTGCCTGGAGAAAGGCTTGGGGATGCTTTCAATTTACAGGTACGAGGTATGGGCAGCTTACCAGGGGGTTCATGGACTGTGCTGAGGCGGATGAGGTCAGCTAGTAGTTCTTTCCCTCTCTGTTTAGTCCAGCACTGTGGGTTGCGGTTTACATGCTAATCAAAAGATGGGGAGGAGATTAGAAAGTGTGGCCTAGCCCTGGATGATAGCTCACAAGGTTCCTGAAATTTCAGCCTCCAGTACTGGCTGCAAAAGAATGAGAGATTCTAAAAAGATGAATAATTCTTGGAGAAGGAGGGTCCAAACAGGATGGGGGGTTAGGGGAATTAGATGATCAAGGCTGAGGATGGCGAATATCATAAACAGAAGGTCAGAATTAAATACAGGATGACTGGCTGAAGTGGAATATAATGAAGCCTATATCACAGCAGTTTATACACTAAATATACTGTTCACTGACTGAAAAAAATACTAGAGCAAAATGTTAAACTTTCTGGCTGAACTCTAACAAATTCAAAAACTGCCAGCATTTAAAAACGTAGCTGGTTGGTATTTGCAGTGGTTGTTGTGTACCTGCTCTGTTCCTACAGTGAAAAGACTTTTCCAGCAGAAAATTCTCATTAAGAAAAGTTTGCAGAGTCCTAATTTGACCAACCATGCAACTATTTACAGACACATCATTGTTTAGGCTTAGACAAGGATCACATATAGGAAAGGTTGTTGTATTCTTCCCATCTCAATGTGTACGACAAGGCTGACACTGTATCTGGAATTACATGTGATGCCAGCACACACACACACACACACACACACACACACACACACACACACACACACACACACACACACACACACACACACACACACACACTCCATAATTTCCCGATCTATTTCACACATATTCTCCTTAACTGATTGCTCCATACTTTCCTGATCCGTTTCCTGCTCACACTCCTATCTGTTAACGATTGCTCCATTCAAGCTAATTTCCCACTCGCAGCCAGCCGGACATGACATCAGCTCCCGTTTGCCTTCACCACAACATGCAGCAAGCATCCTTAAAGAGCCAACGCTTTTTTTTTTTTTTTTTTTAGTTAAAAAGCTACCGCACCCAGCAAGCATCCTTAAAGAGCCAATGCTTTTTTTTTAGTTAAAAAGCTATCCCCCTTCTAAATAAGTTGTACTGAAATCAGTACAGTGCGTATGCCTCCCGACGTCCCTGCACAAGAGCACTCAACCACGACATTCCCAGAACAATTGTGACACTGCCATGAAATCACAAAATGTCTAATATTTGTTTCTCTAATGCAATAATGGATAATTTCAAAGATGTTTCAAAGACATGCATCTGGACCATTTCTCCCCAGGCCACAGCTGAAAATTGGCTTTGTTCCAAGTCTGACTTTCATGGTAAACAAATGTTAAATAAAGAAATGTTAAATAAATAAATAAATAAAAATAATAATAACTTGAGAGTGTATTGTCTGTGTGTAACATCAGTACTTTGATATAATGGTGCCCTTTGCTGGAATTGAACAGCAAACTATGTACGTTGAAAGCTAATGATATGTATAAATCACAATGCACCTCAGTGACAGTCTTAACACAACTGTGAGACTTTAAGTATGTGAAGCCATTGCATCATATGATTGTGCTGCAAACAATTTGTATGAGATAAAATGACTGGGGGAGTCCTGTCCCACTGTAACTGTACACATTGTAACTATGGTGGATGCCGTTCATGCATAACAGAGTAAGGACAGGCGATGCTTATAGTTACTCTGTGTGGGTTTTGAATACCTGACTATCTGACAACAGAATCTACATGATGCTGTCATGAATGAATGTCCCATGGTAGAATTATTGCTACAATTGTGAGATATTTGGTTATTTAAGGGCATTAAATCATGCAATTGTGTGTCTGTAGTTTGTTTAAAGGACTGTTGCTATATGTATCATATAACATTACCTGATGTTACGTACACTCAAACACATTTATTTATTTATTTATTTATCATTTGTTAATCAGGAAAGTCCGACTTGGAACGAAGCCAATTTTCAACAGATGCCCAGGGAGAAAGGCAACAGATGTGATGTGCAATGCAATTGTCATTGTGATACATAAATAAATAAAATTTCCTCAGCAGTGGATTGTCACACAAGTTTTCATGACAGTTCATCCCAGGATGATTAAAATAGTAACCATTTATTGTGTCACTGTCAGTTACATCAGCTCAAGCTCAGACAATGTGCTTTTTCAATACAAACCGAGACTTCCAAAATGTGACAGTGCACTTTTGAAAAACACTAATGGATTATGTGTGAAAAGGTTACACACTATTGTAACAAAGTTTCAAGTGTAACCGATGGAGTGCATATATATATTAACACACTGAATTAACCGAGTCAACATCACCGTGAAATCCAAATACCTTGGTCTCAAAATTCCTTTAACACATGCAGAAGTTGTACAACTTGCTCACATACTTCTTCAGTGTGATTTTTTTAAAGTCTCTCCCAGAAGTTCATCTCTGGCAAGCTCATTTACGCGACTAATGGTAAAGTATTAACACATGTCTTGAGAGGATGAACTTAGAAAGGGAATTAGCAGTACTCGAAGCTGGACATAAACAACTATGTCTGAATCTGATGGAATACAGAACAGATGTGTGGTATATACTTCAGGTGTCATGATTTGCACATTTGTCATGGCAGTTGTAGCTCTTAACTCTTTATATGTATGACACAGGTGAATTGTGAAACACATGAAGAAACAAGCCCATTATTGCTGATGGATACATGCCTTATGGAAATCATTTGGAATCAAGGAGGTTTATTTGATGACACAGAAGTGATGGGAAGAGGTAGACAGGGATACACATGCAGACATACCAACAGATTAGTTTATAGTTTATTTTTGCTATTGTTGTTGTGCTATTATGCATTTTCTGACCTATACAAATTTACAAAATCAAATCTAATGCTGCCAATTGTCAATGATTCTCAAGATATTCTCAAGGGTAGAGATGACAAGAACAAATATTAAGATGCATACATGTGTACATCCTTTGAAACTTTGTACAATTCAGATGTATTGCGACGTACAATAAAGTGTTTCTAATATGGATGAAGATGGTATAGGAGAGTGGAAATATGATGAGAAAAGAAGGAAGAAACTGTCATTTTACAACATATGCAACACATTTACACACATACTATTAATATGTGAAAACATTACATAAATGTATGACATATGTCTGTATTCGAACCCTTAACACTATAAAATAAAAGTGTATAGACAGGAAGATTATTTCAGCTCAATACATTAGTACTGAACGGCTTGCATGATTAACTGATACATTTGAGAGGACAGTGAAAACAGATTCAAGAAAGGTAAAATGTAGGCATCGGCCTTCATCACTGTAAGGACAGGTGTAACACATCATAAGGTGTACATCATATCTATCAGCCTAATACATATGTTAAACAAACTATCTGACAGTAGTACTATCAGTCTGTATTTCTATACTACAGCGGGGCTAAGCACATTTGCATGATGTGAACTATGCTAGTACAGCTGGGGTTAAAATCTTCAGCTTCTTCCATAAGATGTAAAATGACATTTACTGTCAGTCACCACTGGTGAGTGGTGCCAACCTTTGTGCAAAAGCTGAAGACACTAAATGGGAAAGCCATATTTGGAGACAGGGATAGAGAGATAGGAAGAGTTTTTCTTATGGTCCATTTCTGCATATCTTTATGTTGTGTTACTATTCATTTTGTCATTATAATTCTTCATTAATGATCTGTACAAGACAGTGTTCCCAAGAGCGGCAAGCAGATTAATACAACAACAGGATAATGTCGTGTTCATATGTGTAGCCAACACTTAAAAAGGAGTCATGCAAAACATTCAATGCCACTCTGACATACATCTGGATTCGAACCTTGACAATATTCCAAAACAAATGTACAGACCTGAGTATTATCTAACCACACCACACAGGAACTCCTACTTCACAAAGTACAAATCTCACTACAGACTAAAGAAAAGGAAAATATATGAGTCTTCATTGCACTTTATGACAATTGTAAAATCCCATATCATGTACATTACATCCAGTGACATAATAAATATGAAATACATAAGTGATGATACAGAAGGAGACAGGGACAGAGACAGGCAAAGAATGCCATCATTTTCTGGGCCATTTTGTAGTGTGTTACCTTTATGTTCCTCCTGATAAGTTATCTATTATGATATGTACAATCAACTGTTTCCAATAAGGTGGAAGCAGGGGGCAAAAAGTAGAAACATGATGAAGACACAAGCAGGATAACTGTGAGTTAATAAGAGATGTCTGCAACAATTGCACACATAATAGTAATATAAATAAAACATTAAATATGGCTTTCACATATTTCTGGATTAGAACCCTTGACACTATGCCAGAAGCATTTTACATACATGTAAATTTTGTCAACACAACAAAGGAAATGTTATTTCACAAACTTAATTTTACTGGTTTGAAAGGACAGTCACAAAATAATAGGGCAAGGGAGCATGTAGGCATCTGGCTTCATTGCAGTAATGACAGTTTTAAGATTATGGAAGGTATATATTATAGCTAGCACATACATGATCTAGTGCAGAACAGAGATGTGTTATCTTAAGATGTTATGTTTCATGATTTACACATTTGTCATGAAGCCAGGAGTTTTGGGGCAGCAAGCTTTCTAACAATATTTGGAAATGGAGAATCCTATATGGTGTATATTCAACTCTTCAGCCTGTTTGAGAGAAGATTAACCTGAATATGCACAGCACACTGAGGTTAAGCACAGCAGCGCAAAGGGTACTGTCATAGTGTGGACAAGGCAAAAACTCACAAGATTTTTTCATGAGCTGTAAAATGCATTTACCATCAGTTAGTATTGCTGCTCAGTTCCTGGCATTGCACAAATGCTGAAGATGACTCAGACTGATGACACAGAAGGGGGAAGAGATATAGAGGGGGACATAGAGGCAGAGAGCAAATAGATTATGACAGAAGCAGGGTAATGGTGGGTCAAAACATACATGGGCAACAGAGGCACATAAAATATTCTAATAAAAACAAACAATAACAGTTTGGCATATTTGTGGATTAGAACCCTTGAAAGTAACACATTTGAGCATTATCTCAGCACAAACTCAAAACCCCCCCAAAAAAACAAACAAAAAAAAAACACCAGTAGGCTGCAAAGTCATAGATGTGGAATTGAATGATTTTTAATTAATGTATCATGAACACACCCAAAGATGAGATGTAAAACAGACTGGTTCTGGCACAAACTGCCTTCATCAGTGTTATTAAGTCATATCAATACAATACATATTTCAGCCACAGAAGCCCAGTTTCCATTCATTAATTATAAATGTTGATTTAATCCACATGAAAACAATCCAATGAAGACACAAACCACAGGTCCCAGCCAGTACTTGAATCCAAAAAAATTATTGGTAATCCACACAAAAGATACATAAGGATCCAAGGACAGCAGATATTTCCAATAAAACTTTCCCTTCACTATGGAACAACCAAAAAAACAGGAACATAAGCGCTTTCGTAGCAATGCTACTTCATCAGATGTAATAATATGAATCCTAAAAGGACGTGATATCTATCCTATATAAAATGCCGAACAGGTGCCTTTAACCAGATAGATTACCCAATCTGAACTACATTTTACAAATATATATATCAAAAACTTTTGGGGTGTTCTTGGTTATAAATTGTTTTGTTTTACCCACAAATTTATACATGAAACAATGTCCACATGGTTGACATCCATTACGGATCAAATCCTGCATCACCTGTCCTGTTACTCTAAACTCCTTGGACTTAAGCCTTGTGCCACAGGGAAAGTTACCCGACAGCTGCATTTTCTTCACTGTGTGATCCATGTTGCAGTTGGGCATGCACCTCTGCCAGGCTCATTTGTGCTACAGAAAGTGGCCCAGATTAAACCTTTCACATTTCTCCTTTGGCCGTGAACTGTGTTTGCACACTGTCAAGCAGAGCCCAAATGCAAAAGGTATTATAAAAAAAGCAAAACAATTGAAAAGGAAATTAAAATATTCAAAGGCTTTACCTTTTAGCAGCATCAAAACTTTAATTTCTGGCACACAATATCAGGACTATGGGAAAGTGTCAAACATCAGCTGACATAATATTACTGAGAAAAGTTAAGTTTCCAGCAACAACATTATCATATACCAAATCATGAGTCAATATTTATTCAGACCACCTTTGTAAAATTATCAATCAATTGGATTTGAACTCTGTAACACCTGTCTTCTTTCTCTAAACTCTCTGCACTTAGCACTTTGTTCTACAGGGAAGGTTAGTTGAGAAGTGCATTTTCTTCACTCAGTACTACCCACAGTGCTGACAGCCATGGGCTGGTACCAGGCTTGTTTGAACTGCGGAAGGTAGCCCATATTAGATTTTTTATGTTTTTCCTTTCCCTGTGAACTGTGTGTGCTGCTGAGTGGAGTACAGATGCAAAAAAAAAAGCCTTATAAAAAGTTAACTTTTATTAAAGAGCAAAAGATTTAATGGATATATGTAACAAGGAACTCAGATAAAGCATTAGCATGACATGGGTCTATATTATATTGTCGAAAGCCCACAATATCGAATCTGATATTGTCGACACGACAATAGCGAACATTCAGAATATCGAATGTGTAAATGGAAATCTCCGTAAGGGAAGATTTCCATTTACTTCAATGTAGTGCAGTCTCAGAGTTGTTATATTTAAGTAGCAGGGAGTGTGGTGGGTGAAGGGGGGCTTGTCTCCCTGCCTACACCCTTTAGTTTTTCTTTCTTTCTTTTTTTTTTTTGAATTATTTTTTAGGAATATTCAATGTTTTAATAGTTCAATCATTAAAGATCGACCTTTATTGATTCTAACTATTAAACATTCAATTTTCTAATATAGACCTGCATGACACGTTCATCCTTTTCATGATACATCACAAGTAGCATTTATGTTACACATCATCAGAATTTCATGTAATGGCAAGTGGTCTGAAAGGGGGCATGCAGAGATTGACAGCATATCATTCATGCCACAATACATACAATTACTCCTGACATAAAAGTTTACAATATAATGTATTACTGTCATAAGTAATACTTGTGAGATATGGATAAGTTCTCCAGCACATATGACACATATGTCCACAACTCATGTCACTGCTATTCTGTTATCACACTTTACAAAACATCATATTTGACAACATCCATAGCACATATTGCTATTAATAATGAGAAGAGGTAAGTTATCAACAACACCTTTGTAACATCACTTCATATTGAGAACAAGTAAGATTTTTAGCATTTATCACAGACTTTACCTCTTAATTTCATATACAACATTGGTGTCAATATTTATTCTGAATTCAGTCATAAAAGCATTTCTAAACTGGATTTGAACCCTGCATTGTGTGGTCTTTTTCTCTAGGCTCATTTCTCTTACACTTTGTAACACAGAGATAGTTAGCTGAAAGGTGGAATTTTGTCACTTTGTACTGTCGAAAGTGATGACAAAAGTGCATGGGTGCCATTCTCAATTGTGCTACTGATGGTATTCCAAATTAAATTTGTATTTTTTTTATCTTAGTAAGTGAACTTGTGTTCAGTGCTAGGGACTGCTGCCATTCAAGAGAGTGCAATGCCAAATGGCGCACGTTGAGCAAAAGAGTTGGTACATGAGTAATTTTCCCAGTTAATGGTGGGGTAGCTGAAATCGCCCATTATTAGGGTGTTGGGTTGTACCCTAATATTTTTGAGTGTATCAAGAAATGAGGAGTGGGAGTTCTGAGGCATGGTGAGGGATCTGTAGCAAGTTACAATTTGGACTGCAGTCTTGCCCAGAGTTAGTTGCACTTGGATAATATCAGATGCATTATGCTGAGCAACTAGCCTGGAGGTGTGGATATCCTTAATGAATATGAACATGCCTCTGGCTTTAATGTTTCAGTCCAGGTTAGGTGGCTGAAAGGTGTGGTATGAATTATAGCCTGGTAATGCAAGGGTACTCTCTGGAGCCTTGAACCAGGTCTCTGTCACTGCACAGATGTTGATGTTCTCCATTTTTAAGGAGTGCTTCAAGTGAATGCATTTTGAGGTTTAGACTTCTAGCATTGAGTAGCATTACTCTTAGATTTTGTTTGCTTGTACCTGTTAAGGTGGTGAATTTGTCATTTGAACCTTGCCTAAAAAAGGCATTATAGGGGTTGCAAGAGCCTTAGCCAGTATCCGGAAACCCAAGGGTTACAGGTGCAGGCCATCTCTGGCAAAGCATCGTGGTCTGTCGATTATGTCATCCCAGGGAAACAGATACTGGATCTCCTTAGAATGACACCAGAAGCTTAGCCAATTGTTGAGGTCAATCATTTTGTCCTTGTACTGTGGTATCATTCTGGGTGATGGCAGGATACTACTCAGGGTTAGGGTCATACCTGCCTGGGCTACAAGATCAAAGAGCTCCTCCATGTCTCTTTTCATATAGTCCAGGGAGGTATCTCTCAGGTCACTCACACCAACACAGACAATGACAGTCATATTTGTACTTGTTGTGGAGTGACCTGAGTGCATGCGTTATGTGGCGGATCCTGGCACCCGACAGGCAGCTGACAGTAACTTTCTCCTTGTTTAGCCTGGTGAGTGGAACATTAGTGTGCCTAACTATAGAGTCACCTATGACTAGAGTGTTAGGTACATTGTTATGCCTTATGGGCTGTGGTTGAGTGGCACACTGAGTTTGTGGGCTATGTGTTATTTGGGTTGTGTTGGGTGGGGTGGAGGTTGCTTGTGTTTTTGCTTTGGAGGTCTCTGTTGCTTGAGCAGATTTTTATTGAGAGCCTCCATGAATGTAGGTGTGTGTTTTGTGTTTATATGTGTGTGCTTTGGTGGTGTAGGTTTTGAGGGACTAAGTTTTTTACCTTCTCCTCTTGAGGAGCAGCACCTTGTAGTAAAGCCTGTTGCAAATACAGGTTAATGATGGCAGCAGCATCTTGTATTAAAGCCTGTTTCACATACAGGTTAATGATGACAGCAGCACCTTATATTAAAGCCTGTTGTGCATACAGGTTCATGATGGCAGCAGCACCTTGTATTAAAGCCTGTTGTACATACAGGTTAATGATGACAGCAGCACCTTGTATTAAAGCCTGTTGTACATACAAGTTAATGATAGCAGCAGCACCTTGTATTAAAGCCTGTTGCACATACAGGTTAATGATGACAGCAGCACCTTGTATAAAGGCCTGTTGTACATACAGGTTAATGATGGCAGCTCACCTTGTATTAAAGCCTGTTACACATACAGGTTAATGATAGCAGCAGCACCTTGTATTAAAGGCTGTTGTACATACAGGTTAATGATAGCAGCAGCACCTTGTATTAAAGCCTGTTGCACTTACAGGTTAATGATGACAGCAGCACCTTGTATTAAAGCCTGTTGTACATACAGGTTAATGATGGCAGCAGCACCTTGTATTAAAGCCTGTTGTACATACAGGTTAATGATGGCAGCAGCACCTTGTATTAAAGCCTGTTGCACTTACAGGTCAATGACGGCAGCAGCACCTTGTATTAAAGCCTGATGTACATACAGGTTAATGATGGCAGCAGCACCTTGTATTAAAGCCTGTTGTACATACAGGTTAATGATGGCAGCAGCACCTTGTATTAAAGCCTGTTGTACATACAGGTCAATGATAGCAGCAGCACCTTGTATTAAAGCCTGTTGCACATACAGGTTAATGATGGCAGCAGCACCTGGTATTAAAGCCTGTTGCACATACAGGTTAATGATGGCAGCAGCACCTGGTATTAAAGCCTGTTGCACATACAGGTTAATGATAGCAGCAGCACCTTGTATTAAAGCCTGTTACACATACAGGTTAATGATGGCAGCAGCACCTGGTATTAAAGTCTGTTGTACATACAGGTTAATGATGACAGCAGCACCTTGTATTAAAGCCTGCTATACATACAGGTTAATGATAGCAGCAGCACCTTGTATTAAAGCCTGTTGCACATACAGGTTAATGATAGCAGCAGCACCTTGTATTAAAGGCTGTTGTACATACAGGTTAATGATGGCAGCACACCTGGTATTAAAGCCTGATGTATATACAGGTTAATGATGGCAGCAGCACCTTGTATTAAAGCCTGTTGTACATACAGGTTAATGATGGCAGCAGCACCTTGTATTAAAGCCTGTTGCCCATACAGGTTAATGATGGCAGCAGCACCTGGTGTTAAAGCCTGTTGTACATACAGGTTAATGATGGCAGCAGCACCTTGTATTAAAGCCTGTTGTATATACAGGTTAATGATGGCAGCAACACCTTGTATTAAAGCCTGTTGCACAAACAGGTTAATGCTAGCAGCAGCACCTTGTATTAAATCCTGTTGCATATAAAGGTTAGTGACAGCAGCACCTTGTATTAAAGCATGTTGCACATACAGGTTAATGATGGCAGCAGCACCTGGTATTAAAGTCTGTTGCACATACAAGTTAATGATAGCAGCAGCACCTTGTATTAAAGCCTGCTATACATACAGGTTAATGATAGCAGCAGCACCTTGTATTAAAGCCTGTTGCATATAAAGGTTAGTGACAGCAGCACCTTGTATTAAAGCCTGTTGCACATACAGGTTAATGATAGCAGCAGCACCTTGTATTAAAGCCTGTTGTACATACAGGTTAATGACAAGAGCAGCACCTTGTATTAAAGCCTGTTGTACATACAGGTTAATGATGGCAGCAGCACCTTGTATTAAAGCCTGATGTACATACAGGTTAATGATAGCAGCACCTGGTATTAAAGCCTGTTGTACATACAGGTTAATGATGACAGCAGCACCTTATATTAAAGCCTGTTGTGCATACAGGTTAATGATGGCAGCAGCACCTGGTATTAAAGCCTGTTGTACATACAGGTTAATGATGGCAGCACCTTGTAGTAAAGCCTCTTGGGCGTACAGGTTAATGATGATAGCAGCACCTTGTATTAATGCCTGTTGTACATACAGGTTAATGATAGCAGCACCTTGTATTAAAGCCTGTTGTACATACAGGTTAATGATGGCAGCAGTACCTTGTATTAAAGCCTGTCATACATACAGGTTAATGATGACAGCAGCACCTTGTATTAAAGCCTGTTGCACATACAGGTTAATGATGGTTGCAGCACCTTGTATTAAAGCCTGTTGCACATACAGGTTAATGCTAGCAGCAGCACCTTGTATAAAGGCCTGTTGTACATACAGGTTAATGATGGCAGCTCACCTTGTATTAAAGCCTGTTACACATACAGGTTAATGATAGCAGCAGCACCTTGTATTAAAGGCTGTTGTACATACAGGTTAATGATAGCAGCAGCACCTTGTATTAAAGCCTGTTGCACTTACAGGTTAATGATGACAGCAGCACCTTGTATTAAAGCCTGTTGTAAATACAGGTTAATGATGTCAGCAGCACCTTGTATTAAAGCCTGTTGTACATACAGGTTAATGATGGCAGCAGCACCTTGTATTAAAGCCTGTTGCACTTACAGGTCAATGACGGCAGCAGCACCTTGTATTAAAGCCTGATGTACATACAGGTTAATGATGGCAGCAGCACCTTGTATTAAAGCCTGTTGTACATACAGGTTAATGATGGCAGCAGCACCTTGTATTAAAGCCTGTTGTACATACAGGTCAATGATAGCAGCAGCACCTTGTATTAAAGCCTGTTGCACATACAGGTTAATGATGGCAGCAGCACCTGGTATTAAAGCCTGTTGCACATACAGGTTAATGATGGCAGCAGCACCTGGTATTAAAGCCTGTTGCACATACAGGTTAATGATAGCAGCAGCACCTTGTATTAAAGCCTGTTACACATACAGGTTAATGATGGCAGCAGCACCTGGTATTAAAGTCTGTTGTACATACAGGTTAATGATGACAGCAGCACCTTGTATTAAAGCCTGCTATACATACAGGTTAATGATAGCAGCAGCACCTTGTATTAAAGCCTGTTGCACATACAGGTTAATGATAGCAGCAGCACCTTGTATTAAAGGCTGTTGTACATACAGGTTAATGATGGCAGCACACCTGGTATTAAAGCCTGATGTATATACAGGTTAATGATGGCAGCAGCACCTTGTATTAAAGCCTGTTGTACATACAGGTTAATGATGGCAGCAGCACCTTGTATTAAAGCCTGTTGCCCATACAGGTTAATGATGGCAGCAGCACCTGGTGTTAAAGCCTGTTGTACATACAGGTTAATGATGGCAGCACCTTGTATTAAAGCCTGTTGTATATACAGGTTAATGATGGCAGCAACACCTTGTATTAAAGCCTGTTGCACAAATAGGTTAATGCTAGCAGCAGCACCTTGTATTAAATCCTGTTGCATATAAAGGTTAGTGACAGCAGCACCTTGTATTAAAGCATGTTGCACATACAGGTTAATGATGGCAGCAGCACCTGGTATTAAAGTCTGTTGCACATACAAGTTAATGATAGCAGCACCTTGTATTAAAGCCTGCTATACATACAGGTTAATGATAGCAGCAGCACCTTGTATTAAAGCCTGTTGCATATAAAGGTTAGTGACAGCAGCACCTTGTATTAAAGCCTGTTGCACATACAGGTTAATGATAGCAGCAGCACCTTGTATTAAAGCCTGTTGTACATACAGGTTAATGACAAGAGCAGCACCTTGTATTAAAGCCTGTTGTACATACAGGTTAATGATGGCAGCAGCACCTTGTATTAAAGCCTGATGTACATACAGGTTAATGATAGCAGCACCTGGTATTAAAGCCTGTTGTACATACAGGTTAATGATGACAGCAGCACCTTATATTAAAGCCTGTTGTGCATACAGGTTAATGATGGCAGCAGCACCTGGTATTAAAGCCTGTTGTACATACAGGTTAATGATAGCAGCACCTTGTATTAAAGCCTTTTGTGCATACAGGTTAATGATGACAGCAGCACCTTGTATTAAAGCCTGTTGCACATACAGGTTAATGATAGCAGCACCTTGTATTAAAGCCTGTTGTGCATACAGGTTAATGATGACAGCAGCACCTTGTATTAAAGCATGTTGCACATACAGGTTAATGATGGCAGCAGCACCTGGTATTAAAGTCTGTTGCACATACAGGTTAATGATAGCAGCAGCACCTTGTATTAAAGCCTGTTGTACATACAGGTTAATGATGACAGCAGCACCTTGTATTAAAGCCTGTTGTACATACAGGTTAATGATAGCAGCACCTTGTATTAAAGCCTGTTGTACATACAGGTTAATGATGGCAGCAGCACCTGGTATTAAAGCCTGTTGTACATACAGGTTAATGATAGCAGCACCTTGTATTAAAGTCTGATGTACATACAGGTTAATGATAGCAGCACCTTGTATTAAAGCCTGTTGTACATACAGGTTAATGATGGCAGCAGCACCTTGTATTAAAGCCTGTCATACATACAGGTTAATGATGACAGCAGCACCTTGTATTAAAGCCTGTTGCACATACAGGTTAATGATGGTTGCAGCACCTTGTATTAAAGCCTGTTGCACATACAGGTTAATGCTAGCAGCAGCACCTTGTATTAAAGCCTGTTGCACATACAGGTTAATGATGATAGCAGCACCTTGAATTAAAGCCTGCTGCGCATACAGGTTAATGGTAGCAGCACCTTGTATTAAAGCCTGTTGCACATACAGGTTAATGATGATAGCAGCACCTTGAATTAAAGCCTGCTGCGCATACAGGTTAATGGTAGCAGCACCTTGTATTAAAGCCTGTTGCACATATAGGATAATGATGATAGCAGCACCTTGTATTAAAGCCTTTTGCACATACAGGTTAATGATAGCAGCACCTTGTATTAAAGCCTGTTGCACATACAGGTTAATGATGGCAGCGGCACCTTGTATTAAAGCCTGTTGCACATACAGGTTAATGATGATAGCAGCACCTTGTATTAAAGCCTGCTGCGCATACAGGTTAATGGTAGCAGCACCTTGTATTAAAGCCTGTTGCACATACAGGATAATGATGATGGCAGCACCTTGTATTAAAGCCTTTTGCACATACAGGTTAATGATAGCAGCACCTTGTATTAAAGCCTGTTGCACATGCAGGTTAATGATGGCAGCGGCACCTTGTATTAAAGCCTGTTGCACATACAGGTTGATTGCAGCAACAACTCCTAGCATTTTGATTTTTAAATGTCTTCAAGGCTTTGTAGCAAATAGTTTTGGATTTGAGGATAAACGGGAGAACTGCGTATACACACTCTCTTTATACATTCTTGAATAACTCTTCCATTTTGGATTGGCTAATTAGTATGTACTGCAGCTACCTATGACTTCATTGGCATATTGTGTTGCTTACCCTTGTTTTCTGGGTATGCACAAAGTGCAGAATTGCTTAATAAATATCAAATAACACTCTATTGTGCAGCACTAAATGCAGGCATTTATGAAACCTGTCCTGTTTCTTTTTCCCATTGATTGCTTTTGTTTTGGTAGTTTTAGTTTCAGGTAAGTGTGCTGCAAACATGCAGTGATCGGCATAATATGTGTCAATAATTTTTTGCATGTCAAAATTCCTAATACACTCATTTAGAAATAAGGGGTTGTAGGGGTTGGTTTCAGGAGGATTTTTTTTCCTCTGCAAAAATGTTTCTTTTTTTAATGGTGAAGAGTCACAATGTACACTGTTGACTCGATAGTTTCAGTGCTTTCTGGTGCAATATTTAGTAGTAGAATGTTCAGCTGTTAACCCTCTCTGAAAATCCCAAAACTCACTTTCTTCAACAGATTTCTAAGCAGCAGAGCAAAAGCACTTGAAATGTTAATTATATGGTGTAATATGTTTGCTATAAGTACAATAAACAACCTCATGCTACAGTAATAAAATTCCAAAACATGAAAGCAGTACTTCTGCTTACAACCCTGGCTCCCAGAATTTAACATTTTAACAAGGATTAGCACTAACTGAAAGAAAATGTGCAGAAAACACTTAATGAGGCAATATATGATTTTGCTTGCAATGTTTACAGCAATTAAGATTTGCAGAGCTTGATTGCAATAAGAGAATTATCTTACAGGTCACATGCATTAGTTGTTAAATTCTTAGAATTCCATGCAACACATTTGCTGCTCTTTTTGACTTCAGAGAATATAATCAGCATTCTTTGTTATGTTATTACTTGGAACAAACTTACAATACATGATTGTTGAAGTTTCTTAAAAGTAAGTGATGTAAGCTATTTTTTGTGTTTCTGTTTACAACTGAAGTTATCGTTAGTGTGCATTAATGGTATAGCTTAATAGAATTTAGATTTGTTTACATGAGCATTGAATTACATTTGCTTATCTATAGCAGCACATGGCTGTTACATTATGATTTTGGCTAAATCTAGGCATTATACAATGAATGTTCATCACAGAAGCTGAATATGACATATGTTTATTATATATACATACACACACGCATATATATATATATATATATATATATATATATATATATATATATCTATAGATATAAAGAGATGTAGATATTCGCAGTATAGAATCAGAGAAATACTGCAACTTGCCTTAGGTGTCTGCATTATAGAAGAAGCCTTATTAAAATATATTATGTTTAAAATCACATTTGGAGAAAAATATATGTCTGACAATGTCCCTTTGTATAATGGAGTATATTATATATTTGCTACTATCCAGATTTTATTTTACCATTACTTGCTTTAAACATTTTAACTGCTATTCACTGAAAGTGACATACAAAGTAAATAAATGCCGTCCATATGAGATGGCATTTCCCTAAATTAATTTACCTTTTAAACAGTGTCATTTTCCTCTGAAACTAATTAACTCATCCCTTGTGTAAATTATCATAATAACATTTCTGTTCCTACCTGACAGAACTGTCAGCAGTTTCTATTGTGTGAAGTGGCCTCTTTATTTTCGGAAAATGGGAATGTGCAATTTATCCTTCGACGTACATCATCTGGCATGTGCTGCGAATCTAAAACAAAAACAAATTTCCATCCTACAACAATCAATACTTTGCAGCTGTGGTCTCATGAAGTGGCACTAGTCTTTATTGTTTGCTTATGAAGTTTCCAAGTCACAGCTGGGGGATGAGAGTGATTTACTATGTGATTTTAAAATAAAGGAAATGTTACTGAGACCAAGTTAATTATCACTAAGATAAAGTGCCACTACATTTTGCAGTTATTTATTTACTTTTCTTCATCATAGAAGGCAATATACAGGATAATTTCTCAGATCTAACATTATATCAGCAATGTGACATGTAGCATTGACCCTGATATCTTTAGCATCTTATTGTACTTTTAATATATATGTTAAAGTGGTGAAGAAACACTGAACCTGAGAGAATGGTGTTATACAAACAGTACAGCCTGCTTGATGATGCATGATTTGTGCATTTATGTTACATTTTACTCCCCGGGTCTCTGCTGAAAATGGGCTTCTGGCCCAGATGGACATTACCCGGTAAACAAATGTAATAAATAATAAATAAATAAATACTTTTTTAACATTTACTTGTTTATTAACTGCCATACTCCGGACCCCTTTTCTCCATGATCTTGGTCAAAATGGCAAGGATAAATGGACTATATGAGAGTACTTAACAGCAGGCAACCGACCAACATGTTTCTTTGGTGGTAGAAGGAACCTGCAATACCAAGATAGAACCCATTCCAATATGGGGAGAACATGCAAATGCTACACAGACCATGAACACTTACTCATAGGTTAATAGATAAGTACAAGGCAAGCTGCCATTGTGGGCCATTTTAAGCCTAGCCAGTTTCCCTCAAAGTGCGTATCAAATCCTGTACCTTGTATCTGTGAGATAAACACCTTAACCATTACACGAACTTCCATACTCTTGACTGGAAGTCAAGATTAAACATCAAATTCTCAAGCTATGAGGCTGAGATCTCAGTCATTGAGCCAGCATGATGCCCACTTAATTATATACAATTGTATGTTTTTTTTTTTATCTTTCTTTATTTCTTTATTACATTTTATCACTGAGAATGTTGCAAAGAAATCTTGTTGTGAAATGATACTACAGTGCAGGTGTACAGTATGTGGTTTCTCTCTCTCTCTCTCTCTCTCTATATATATATATATATATATATGTGTGTGTGTGTGTGTGTGTGTATGTATTTTATATATATATATATATATATATATATGTATGTATATATATATATATATATATATATATATATATATATGTATTTTATATATATATATATATATATATATATATATATATATATACATATATATATATATATATATATATATATATATTCATAGAGTTACACTTCATAAGCTCGAATTATTGAAATCCCGAATTTCAGTAATCCGAGACCATGAAGCCAAAAACCAGAATGCTGAAAGTGCATAAGATCGAATTCGAATATCTTGAATCCGCACTTATGCATTTCCGGTACGTTGCGTGTAGTGTTATGGTGCCTGAAATTGCAGGTGAGTGAGTGTTTGTGTGTGTTTTTGTGCATTGTATGTGTGGGTAAGGGTAGGGAGGTGTAAGTATGAGTGTGAGTGTTGGATTTGTTGGTGTTTGTGATGTGTATTTGTGTGCGAGTGAGTGGAGGATGCCGTGGTGTGAGTTTTTTTTTTTTTATGTTATGTGCGATCTTGGAGTTGGTAAGTAGGGGGGTGGGGGGTTGCCCCCCTGCTTATATGTAGCGTAGGGTTGTGTGGCTTGTGTGCTGTGGATGGAATGGTGTGTGTGTTATGTGGTGTCTGGACTATGTATGTTCGTGATTGTGTGATTCGGGATTGTGGGTTTTGGTATTGTGAATGGTTCGACTTTATAGTCTCGGGTTACTGAAATTCGGGATTTCAGTAATTCGAGATTATGAAGTGAAACCATACAGATATATATATATATATATATATATATATATATATATATATATATATTTTTTTTTTTTTTTTTTTTTTTGCACTATTCATCAAATGTCTGAAATGCATTTGGTTCCTTTCTTCTGAGACCACTGCTAATATAAAATTACAGTCTCTTACATTCATCGTTCCCTCACTTGTGATTGCACAGGGGACAGACCCTAGTATGAAACAAGTATTTTACATTTTTATACTTCAAGATTCTTTCTTAAGAACAGATGTCAGACTTCATGTTACTACACGAAGTAGGATCTCATGAGTTTTGCTTCAGTTATTGATAACATGTTCATCATGCTTGTTGCTGCGCACATTGCATTAAACCCATGGAATACTAATGAACTTAGTTCCATGGCTCTGCTTTATTCTGCAGATTCCTTTTGTCTTCTGTGTGCAATCCTGGGTCTCCTATGAAAAGAGAGACCTGTGAATATACTTTCAAACTTAGTGCATGAATTCTGGAAAAGCCCAAAAAATGGGGGGAGGTGGTCAAAAGCCCAAAATCAGAGACAGATTTTTTAATATTGCTATTATAAACTTTGAAAGTTGCTGGAATAACAGGTTTCCTTTAACATTCATTTTCAGAAAGATATGAAGTCTGACAGTCAAATGACTTTCATTATTTAGGGACTTCAGTCCTCAGTGATGTGCAAGAAAAACACAAATTTCATGAGGAACAGACCAAAAATATATGACACTGATCTGCACATTCTGCAAAATTCATTTGAGAGGTATGGCAATGGATGTACATGGTTAGCAAAAAAATAAAATATGAACTAAAAATATTAACACAATCACAGGCATATAAAATGCTACCAGTACATCAGATTAAGTAGTGCCAAACTTTAAATGCTAACAAAGAAAGGTGTGTATAGATGTTAGTCAAAAAAAGGTGTTATTTATCTGAACACTTCTGTAAGCAGGCATATCTGTGTATCTTTAGTAATGTTTTATTTGCATTTTGATATGATGCATTTTGTAATTAAGTGAACAGTTTTGTAAAGTAATGAAGACTGGGTGTTATAATGGTTACGCTTCAATTAAACATGCCCTGCATTTACATAAAATATTTAAGAATAATGACAATTTTTGCAATTTAAAACAGCTATCATCTAATTCATAATTAATATTGCTGACTGATATCAACATCATAAAACGTCCTTTTCTGTCTCCTCCCTGTAAAATGCTATCATCTCTACTGAATCCTACACTAAACATCTAGGTGTTACTATTGTCGACCATCTAAAGTTTGATCTCCATACTCAGCAGTGCTTTAAAAAGACAACTCATCCTGCTATACAGACATAATAAATACCTCACAAATGCCTCATGGTTCTCCCTTGCACAAGCCTTCTTACTCTTACTTCTTGCTCTATGCAGCCCATTTTCTCACATACCTCCAATCAAATATTCTCACTAAATTTGAACTCACCTATAATAAAACTTGAGCAATTTGCTTCCAAACAAATGTACTGCACTCATCACTGCTTAGCCCTAAACATTCTGCAGTGGCTAGAATTTCATCAACAAATCCTGTTACCACACCTTCTAATGGCTCATTCAGTCTTATATGAACCATCTTCTTGTCCCTCTCTCTGTATTGTCATCCACTCATATACTCCCAATCGCTCTCACTGCAGCCCTCAACAGAACCTACCACAAGTCTATAAGCCCAATAAAAATATTTACAAAATACTCTACAGATATTCCATAGCAAACGCTTGGAATAAACTACCTCACAATGTCAGGTGTATTATTAACCCTAACACTTTTAAAACATCAATAAAAGATTACTTCAATAAATCACAGTCATGTTCCTGTAATGACCCAACATAAGATATCTTCCTCTACTAATACATGGCAGTCCTGTCTGCTTTTCTACAGCAGTTTTCTATACTGACTTCCTACCTGGGGTTCTCCACCTGTATATACTCTAAATACTCATCTTCTATGCCTCTCATTACCCTTTGTTAACTTGTGTATATATTGTGTTTATTTTATTTTATATATATTTTGTTCACCTGTAACAACTGACCTAGTTATTTACTATTAGTTCTCATATACTAGTCTTTCTCTTGAAAGCAATTGTCTATGTTATATAATGTTTATTGTACTGTATTCTGGAGCTTTTTTCTTTGGCCTCCACTGAAAAAGGGTCTCGCCCAGTTGGACTAACCTTGTTAATAAATGTCAAATAAATAAATAATAAATATACTGTAGCATATCACTAAACGTTTCTAATACATTTTATTCATTAACATTTTTGTGAAGTATATATATTCCCATTTTTTATGTAATACTCTCTTGAACAATAGTGATTGATAGTAAAAATAAGCATGTCTGAGTTCAAATAGCAGTTGAAAAACAAGCATATTTGCTTCATTAATCTGATTCTTCAATGGTCAAAAGTAAGTTCCTTTAATTGTGAAATACTGTGGAGCATAGTGAGTGTTAATGTGTACATTTTTATACAACCTGGCAAAAAAAAAGTAAAAGAATAGTAGTAAGGGAAAAGTTTCAACCTAATTTAATTACGACAAATGCTATATAGAATCCATAAACCTAACAGGAAAGAATCTACTCTTGACTGGATCCTTATTAATAACCAACCTAGCAATTATACTCCAGGAACCCTTCCCGATAATATTAGTGACCATATGCTTACTTACATTATTAGACAAAAATTCATATCCCAACTACTCACAAACTCAAAACGTCCTGCTCAAAGAAATTCTTTAATCCTGATAGTTCCCTGAACGAATTGCAAGCCTGTGACTGGTCACCACTGACCCACCTTGATCTGGATGAGGCTGTGACCTACTTCAACACTAACTTTCTTCAAATTCTAGTCTACCACACACCTTATCACTCTACTAGAATAAAATCCAAATCTGCCCCATGGCTAGCAAAACAAACTAAGCAGAAGATGCTCCTCAGAAACAAAATATGGGCTAAATGGAGAGCTAGCAAACATCCATCTGATCACCTCTTCTTTAAGCAATTAAGAAATGCCACCAAGAAGGATACTCTTAGAGATAAAAAAGACTTCTACCTACACCTCCAACAAACTAGTCAACAAACACCACAAAAATTTTGGTCAGGGATAAATAAACTTCTTCAGCCAGGACACTCAACTACTCCTGCCCCATTAAGTTTCAACCATAATTTTAACCAGATCCCTGATGCCTTTAATAAATACTTTACAGAAGCTATTCAAACCCTAGCCAATTCTGTACCCCCTTCTACTGCTTCACCACCACACACCCCCAAGACATCATCTCCTACCTTTCATATACAACCTATTCCTACATCTCTTATTCTTAAACTGCTTAAAAAACTGAAACCCTGCACCCCATCTGCAGACCGACTCCCATCTGAATACCTACAAATTGCTGCAAAAGCTATTCATTACCCCATATCTATACTTATTAACAGAACTATCTCTGAAGGCAAAATCCCTACCATTTGGAAAGTATCTCACATTATCCCTCTACGCAAAGGTGGATCTTCCATAGAGCTTTCAAACTTTTGCCCTATTGCCTTACTCTCTCCATTAGCTAAGATAATGGAAAAATGTATTCATAAACAACTACTCAACCACCTTCTGAAAAATAACCTACTAGCCAACTGCCAACATGGCTTTAGACCATTCCACAGCACAATGACTGCCCTTCTTTCCTTCACTGACTCTATAAATAAAAATCGTAACAATAACTCCTTTTCCTCTGCACTATTTATTGACCTGTCAAAAGCCTTTGATATGGTAAACCATAACTTCCTTCTAGACAAACTAAAGTACCATTCACTTGATCCACTAGCATTACAATGGTTTAGGTGTTATCTTCAAAACAGACAGCAAGCAGTACTTTGGGATAACAATCTGTCTTCATTACTCCCAGTAAATATCGGAGTCCCACAAGGCTCTATCTTAGGTCCCCTTCTTTTTTCCTTATTTAATAATGACCTCCACATGGACATACCTCAAGCCGCCTGCATTCAATATGCAGATGACTCAACCTTAATCTGTATTGCTAAGAACATAGCCTCCCTCCAGTCCCTCACCCAAACTGTGTTCCAAAATGTTGAAAACTGGTTTATGAAACATTGCCTCCTCCTTAATCCCAAAAAAAACCAAAACTACTGCTTTTTACTCCAACTCAAAAATCTTCCACACCATTCTTCTCTATAACCTCTAACAATGCTACTAACATTACCCCGGATACTACCACCCGCCTACTAGGTGTTATAATTGACAATCGTCTTAACTATGATGACCATATTAATGCCACTATAAAATCTGTTAACAAAAAACTTGGTACTCTCTATAGAATCAAACCCTTCCTTACCCCCACAGCCAGGAAAACTATTGCCCAGACCCACCTCATTTCTACCCTTTTCTATGCCTCTGCTATATATACTAACTTATCTAAAAATAACATCTCCAAACTTTCTACCTGTTATAATAGCATAGCGAGATTCATTACATGTACACCCTTTAAAACTCACCACTGTCTTAACCTCAAACAACTAGGATGGCTAGAATTGCAGAATCACATGCTCTATCAACAGTTATTTATCACTCAAAAGATCCTATACCACCCCAATAATACCCCTATCCTCACTAATCTGATTTCACCATACAAAAATCTAGCTACACTACGTTCTGCTAATAAACTCCTGGTCTCCTCAATTAAATTTAACAATAAAGCTGGTGACTCACTTTTCTCAAACACTACAGGCAAAAATTGGAATCAGCTCCCTCCTGAACTATCTAACCTAGCTTCTACTTCTCTATTCAAAAACATACTAAAGAACATCTTAAAACTCAGTGGCTTTGTCCCTGTGCTAACCCAGACTGAAATCTATTTCCCCTCCAACTCTTACCCTTTTCCCCACCCCTCTAACTTAGGCCTCCTAATCTTGCTTCTTTTTCATAATAAGAGGAAAAATTATAAGGACGTTACTCTGTTGTGCTCATACCCACTTTGTGTTTAGTACATCTGTCATGCTTTACTTAAATCAACTTTTAGCATAATGTGTATATTCTTTAGTTACAATTCTATATTTTTGCTTTTAACCAATGCTACCAATGTATTGTTTTCTTATATGTCCTTGTTATATATTGTTAACTGTGTTTTACTACTCATGATTGGAGCTTTTCCCCCTGGGCCTCTACTGAAAATGTACATAAATCCAGTTAGACTAGCCCGGTCAACAAATGTGAAATAAATAAATAAATAAAAATAAATATATGAAGTTTATCGAGCAGCACTAATATACATTACAAGACTCATTATTTCAAAAATGCAGATCGAATAAATAAATAGTATTTAAGCTGTTCAATTTTCAATGATGAATAAAGATTTGCTTAAACCCTTATCTGGACTGATTTTTCCTCTGGAAAGAGGATTTTTATGCATTTTTGTTTTTATTTTTGCTACGTTTTGATAAGTTAGATGTGGCCAGGATCTGACATTCTGAGCAGTTACCCTTACTCCTAATGATTTACTATATAAAATATTACCTTGCACATGACATTATATTGAAACACAGTGCACTAGATATGCTTTTTTTTTAGATCTTTAATGTAGATCTTACTATATGACACATTACTCCACATATAACATCATGTTTAAACATATGAAACTGGACATACATTTTAGTATTTATGGTACAAAATGCTACTCTACATATAACATTATGGTGAAACATTGGAAACTGAAGATAATTCTTAGATATCCCAGTGCCTGTCTGCATATGCTGTTATATCACATCTTTTAAAAGGAAGCAAAAATGAAGACTTACAGAGGAGAACTACAGAAAATTCTTCAGTCTTAAGGTACACCAGATGATCATAGGATCATAGGATCATATGAAGTTACTAGGCTAATGGCCCTAGGGTCCTTACAAGCCTAGCCAAGTTCTACCCTTATTTCCATGATCAGCATCTATTGCCCCTGTCTGAGAGGGACACAGGTGGAACCCCTGGGGCCAATTTACAGGTACCCATCCAGTCTTCCAGATTGTATTTGAAGGGGGCCAATGAGGTGCTCTGTATGACGTGAAGTGGGAGTCTGTTCCAAACGTATGGTAACCTCTGGGAGACAAATCTGTCCCTCCAGCAGGTTCTATTAATGTCACATACCAGGTTAAGGTCTTTAGAGTGACTAACCTTTGTACCATTTGACTTATGGAGATGCAGCATTTCCAATAAAGCAGGGTCAGAGATTGCCTTGCATTCAAGGCAGAGATCATCTCTGAGTAGTCTGTATGGAACAGAATAAAGTGACAGTGATTTCCGATGATCCCATAGGACAGATGCTGAAGACCTTGAATTTTCTTTGTGAGGAACCTTTGTGGTTTCTCCAATTGCTTGGAAAGGTACATACCAAAAGGGGCGTTGTACTCAATTATTGGCCTAATGAAGGAATAGTACAGGGAGGTTATAACTTCTTTGTTTCTGGTGGCAATGCCCTTACTTATTAGATGAACAATATAGAATTCCCTTCTTACCACTGTGGTGACAAGGTTGTCAAAGTTAAGGTTACTGTCAACCTGTGTGCACAGATCTCTCACCACTGAGTGCATACTTAGGGTGTTGTTATTGATGATAATACATTTTTTGCACTGAGTTTAAGGCCATGATTTTGGCACCAAACATTTGCTTGTGTAAGACAGTCTTGTAGGATGTTGACATCATTTGGAGATTCTATGACTGCTCCCAGTTTGCAGTCATCAGCCAACTTTGTCAGCTACAGACATTTAGTTTTTGCTTTAAGAAATAGATTCCAAACAGTGAAGTCCCAGGACTGATCCCTGTGGAAGACCACTACTTACAGGTCTGTTGTTGGAGGTGGATTCCCCTATTTTGACTATAAGGGTTCTATCAGTGAACCAGTTAGCGACCCATCTAACAATATAAGGGTTGATACCTAGCTGGGTAAATTTATCAGTGATGCATGGATGTGGGATAGTGTCAAATGCCTTAGCTAAATCTAGATTGGCTGTATGCACAGATTTCTTCATCCAGGACCTTGGTGACTGTCTCAAAGAAGTCCACCAGGTTTAACAGGCATGATCTCCCTTTGACAAATCCAAACTGAGTAGGGTCAAATGTTCGGAGATTACCTATATCTTTGTTGATAAGGTCCATGATGATTTGCTCCACGGCCTTGCAGATAAGGCTAGTCAAGCTAATAGGTCTATAGTGCCTGGCTTCAGTGGAAGCACCACCTTTGTGCAAGGGAATAATGGTGGCCATTTTCCATTCAGTGAGGATGAAGCCAGAGTTTAGACTATGGTTGAAAAGAGTACCCAGTGGCATTCATAGGATCATGGGATCATAGGAAGTTACTAGGAAGTTACTAGGCTATAGGCCCTGAGGTCCTTATAAGCCTAGACAAGAGTTTAGCCCATGTTTAGACAAGTAATCACAAAAAGCCTGTGTCCAGCAGGCACACAGGTGGAATCCTAGGGGTGTATTTTCTGTTTCCCATCCAGTTATCCAGGTTGCACTTAAAAAGGGATAATAATGTACTCTGCTTGATATGGACAGGGAGTCTATTCCACATGTGGGGGAGTCTCTGGGACACAAATCTGTCCTGCCAACAAGTCCTATTGATGTCACACAGCAGGTTGAGGTCACTTATGTGGGTCACACGAGTGGAGCTTGACTTGCGGATATGCAGCAGTCTCATCAAAGCGGGGTCTGAGATTGCTTTGTATGCCAGGCAGAGATCACCTCTGAGGATTCTGTAAGAAATGGAGTAGAGGGACAGGGCTTTTAGCCTATCTGTGTAGGGTAGATGTTTGAGGCTCTGGATTTTCCTGGTGAGGAACCTCTGTGGCCAAAAGGTTGCACACCCTGTACTAGAACTCAGGACCATCTGTACTCCAGCCTTACACTTTGACTTGCTGTCACAGGACAGGTTTGCTAATTCTTGTTGGAAGCCATGTAGGACATAGCCTGGGTCCCATAGATACTGTGTTTTTGGCCATAGGGAGGGTGTTTATGACCTGCTCTTTAGAGATACAAGGTAAGGGACAGGTAGTAGAGATGTCATGGGGTACGTGTGGTGGGGACAGGGGAGTGGATTTTTCACAGAACCTGTTAGCCAGCAAGTTAGTTATGTCCACAGGCTCAGTATATGTGGCATCATTAATTACCAGTTCAGCACAGATCTGGGCCTTTCCTTTTAGATTACATATGTAACTAAAGAACACCTTATGGTTGTCTTTAGTTGAGGAAGTTAATTTGGATTCATAGTTTGCTTTGAAGGACTTCACAAGTAGTCTTATTCACTTGTATAAGCTGATGAGGGAGTGTTTCCAATTTAGGACTTACTCCTTCTTACTCTTAGAAAGTGATTTCTTCCTCTTATTGTAAAACCTGTTAATGGCAGTTGCCCACCAGACAGGTTTGCTCTTCCTTGAGGAGCTTGTTTTGGTTCTATCAGGTACAGCTGAGTCAATGCAGTTATACAGGTGTTTATATAAAGTATTGGTGTAGAACTCTTCATAGTTGCCATTTTGTCAGAAGGGGGAGGTGCAATGAAGCTATTTATACCATCGTGTTAGAGGTTATAATCTGCTTTGGAGAAGTTTTTTAGTTTAGTTAGTGCTGGGGGGAACAGGTGTGATAGTTACTTCAAATGAGGCCGATTTGTGGTCAGATCTCACAAGGGAAGACCTGACAGCGGGGGTGCTACAGTGGTCCTCCATATTAGTAAGCACCAGATCCAGGATGTTGGCACCAGTTGTGGGGGTGTCAACCAGCTGTTCCAGGGTACTGGAGTTAATGAAGTCGAGGAACTTTTAGGCAAGTGAGTTTGAGCACAAGTCATTTACTCAGTCAATGGATGGGTAATTAAAGTCACCCAAAACCATGGTGTTTGGATGTATCCTGATTGACTCAAGTAGATCCCAACAGGCAGAGTGGGTGTCTTAATTCATGGAAGGGGTCCTGTAGCTGTCAATGACTTGAATAGGTATCTAACCAACAGTTAATTGCACCTGAAGTATCTCCAGGGAATCATATTGTTTAACCAATCTGGAGGTGTATTTATCTTTAATGAATACTGATACACCACCTCCTTTAGTTTTCATGTCTTTAGTTTGTGGTCTGAATGCGTGGAAGGAGGTGTAACCTGATATGCCTGGGGTGCTCTCCACAGCCTTGAACTAGGTCTCAGTGACTGCACAAATGTTTATGTCTCCCAAAGTGAGGACTGCTTCTTTCTAATTTTTCCAAATCTTTTGGGTTTCTAATACCATGATGGGACTGAACCCCATTCCTAAATCAAAGTACGATTAAAGTTCATGAAATTAGTATTGTTTCAGTCTTTGGTGTCATCCAAAAGTGCTCTTCACAGCACCCGCAATGTGCCCAGTAATGACTCCTTCTGCAGCTCATATGGGGTTACATGGATTGGCAACATATCTAAATACGATTGTAGATTCTTTTTTATAAGACCCGTTGCTCCTACTACTATTGGAACTGTTTGGGTATCTTTCTTCCACATTGCTCTCATTTCTGCCTATAGATCCTGGTATTTTATGACTTTGTGCCTCTTTGTACACAAGACACTGTAGTCGCTGAGTGTGGCGATTTCAATGATCAATGCTACTTTTGTCTTCTTTTCTTGGACCACTATATCCAGTTTTCTAGCATTTATCTTTTGAACTGTTGGCAATGGGTGATCCCATGTGATAAAAACTTCATTTTCTATAATGCTTTGTGGCTCATGTTTCCAGTGTTTTTCAGCCATTTCAATACCATAATGCTTGCACAATCCCCAGTGCAACAGACTCGCCACATTATTATGCCTTTCAGTATACAGTCCTTCTGCCATTAGTGTGTCAAAACCAGCAAGAAGGTGTGTAACTATTTCCAATTCGGTTTTACAAAACCTACATTTTCTGTTTCTCCCACATGTTTAATGGACTTTGTAAACCAGCGTATATGTAGCCCACTATCTTGGGCTGCCAATATTAACCTTTAATTTCTTGGTTTGAATTCACCTCTCTTTAACCATTCCTGCATTCATTCCTGATCAACATGAGGTTCTTCCGGAGGTTTTCTATGCTTGCAACTATATTTATGCTTTTTCCACATTTCTTGTCTTCTCATCTGGTCCTTCACCTTATATTCTTTCTTTTGTTTTTTTGGCACATTCCATTGCTGCCTGTTTTTTATCTACTTCTGGTTTGATTTCCATTCCTGCTTGATGTCGATATGCTTCTGCTAAATTAAGCAGAGAATTTATCTTAGATTTATTCTCCTCATGTCTCAAAACTTTCACTACATTTGGATCTTGTGAGGTCAGTAATTATGTGTGGAGTCCCACAATTGCAGATCTATACAGGTAATCAATTTAAAGGAGGCCCATCCCTCCTTCAGAATGGGGAATATATAATCTTGGTGTATACTGATTTTTATAAATCATTTGGTGAGTATGAAGCATCCTTCTTGTTTTAATATCTAATCTATCCAACACTTTTTGGGGCCAGTCAATCACTCCAAAACTGTAAGTTAGGACCAGAAGAGCAAATTGGTTTATAGCTTCGATCTTGTTCCTAGATGTCAATGCTGTTCTCAGGATTAATTTAAGTCTTTTAAAGTACTCCTTACTGAGTTTTATTTGCATTTGTTCATGTTTTATTGTTGATCCTTCATCAGTTCCCAAGTATTTATACACTCCCTCTTGCTCGGGTTCTTTTATATCACATTCTTGTCCCAAACCAATGTTTTCCTGGTGCTGCAGTTTTCCTGCTTTCAAGGTTGCTTTTGCACATTTATCAAGACCAAATGAGATTTTAATATCATCTGAAAAAGTTTTGACAACCTGCAGCTGTACTTTCAGTTTCTCATCTGATGAGCTATACAGTTTTAAATCCTCAACAAAGAGAAGATGAGAAGTCATTAGACTTTGTTGTTTTGTCAGAGCCAGATTGTAACCATGGCCTAAGCTGTTAAGTAAACAGCTTAATAGGTTAAGGGCAAAGCAGAATAGTAATGGTAACAGAGAGTCCCCCTGAAATATCCCCCTTTGAATTTTTATCCCTGGGATAATAATCTGTCCTTTATCATGACTTAATTGCAAAGTGGTCTGCCATTGTTTCATGGTTACTGTAATGTAGTCAATCAGTGTAGGGTGTATCTTATACATTTTAAGCACTTTTTTATCCATGAATGTGGGATACTATGAAATGCTTTTTTGTATTTAATCCATGCCATACTTAGATTATTACCCTTTTTACAGATGTTCCTTGTGTTTCACTGTTGCAGTCATCACATTTGGGTTATCTGCTTGCAGGTAGCCCTCAGTCGGCCTGATTCTCAAAGTCTTGAGTCTTGCATCAGTTGCTGTCTCATCTTTCATGATGTCAGGTACTCGGGGGTATAAAGCATGCAGATAACGCCATTACATTAGTCTTTCTTGCCGTGCGGTGCCCAAAGCAGAAGCAGTTCACAAGTGCCGGTTGGCCGACTCCTGAAATATTCGTTTTCGAGTTTCAGATCCGAAGTCTTCAACTAAGTTAAGCACCCCATTCGGGATCTTTTTTCTTGCTTTAAACCAATGTCAGTAAAAGTTAACAATTGTATTTCTTGTGGAAAGCAAATACCTCATAAAGATTTTCATTCATACTGCATTCCTTGCCTAGGCCCAGACCACAAAGTAACTCGCTGTCGGTTTTGTGCCTTATTCAACAACCATACTATTCGTTGTCAGTTCATTTTTGCATCTAAATATTTTGGTACTCGGTTCAATTATCCAGAAATGGCTTTGGTAAGCCACCCGACTACTGACATTCTGAAAAAACGCAAAGATAAAGACAGAGACAGGCCACATAGGTCCAAAGCTGCCGATGATGCTTCTCCTAAGCTTGTCGCCAGTTCGCCGGTACTCAGTGAGGCGCTTTCACAGACCCTGATAGCCGCTACTTCAGATTTGCAGGCCTCTACTGAGACCCATTCAGAGTCCAGTATGCTGCGAGATGCTTCTTCAACTGTGGAACCTATGGATGTCTCTACCTTGGATGGATCCGGAGCTGCTGTGCAGGCACTGGCTTCTGAGTGTGTATTCAGGCCTACTGACTTGCATATTAAACTGACGACATCTTCTTCTTTAAGTCCCAAAACTTGATCAATGCCTAGAAAACCGATGCCCAGACTGCATGGTCAGGCCCTATGCCTAAAAAAACAAATGATAAGAATGGCTGAAGACCTTATTACTCTAATCAGAGGAAGCCATCCCTCTCCCTCTAAGAGACCTAGGACTGATTTTCCTTCTGATTCTTCTGATCAGGATTCAAAAAATGTTGTTTTCTCTGATGACCAGGAGTTGTCCTTATCTACCTATGAGGATTCTGATGCAGAGGACTCCATTCCCTCTGCTTCCCCTCCAGAGGATTTCTCTTTTGGTGAAACCTTGCATACACTTAGGGAGCATTTCCGCTGGGAAAGCCAGGATTACTCTGACTCCAAAAAGAGGCTTAGGGAATTCTTACTCCTACCTCAACACTGGCCTTTAGCCATCCCTCCTGTACTGGACATTGTAGATGATACCTTCTCGGAATCTAGCCTGGCTCCTGACTCTTTACCTCCTGCTCCTAGAAAACCTGACAGGTATTACAGGGTACCTGACTCTCACAAGTTCCTTTTTAAAAATCCTACTGCGGATCCTGAGACCATTTCTCAGGGACCCAAGGGCATTAAGGCTACTACTGCCAAAACCCTACCCCCTCTGATAGAGATTCCAGGGCCCTGGATAGATGGGGTAAGAAGGTATACACTTCTGCAACTTTGGCCATTAGGGCCTTAAACTGCCAGTTTCATATGTTAAACTATCCGCAACATATTACTGGGTTGCTTAAACAGAAAATGATGTTGATTCCTGACTGTGCTGAAAATAAAGAATTACAGGATTTAATGCATTCTGCTGAACAAGTTGGAAAACATACTTTGCAATGTGGTTTTGATTCATTTGAGGCATCCTGCAAGGCTGCGGTCACTGGGTCTGTACTTAGAAGGCATGTCTGGCTTAAGGAGCAATCTTTGCCAGATCATGTTAAAGCTAAATTACTGGATGCTCCCTTAAACCAAGACAGCCTGTTTGGCAACAAAGCAGAAGAAGTACTTAAAAAGATGGAGGAAAAAGCTAAATCTATGCAAACTGTTAAAGATTTCCTGCAAGTACAGCCTCCTCGATTTAGTAGGCATTGGACTTCTAAGAATTGGTCTTTTCCTGCCTCTTTCAGGCCTTCTCAGTTCAAACCCAGAACCAGCAGAACACCCAGGCTTCAGTCCCAGGGTATGCACAGGACTAAGCAGTGGGGTGCTCCCACTTCCAAAACTGGGAGTAGTAAGACACCGCCTTATGGTAAACTGTCACAATGACTTAACTTTAAACCTTCCAAGCCCTGCTCAACTGACTGTTCCTTTAAAGGGAAAGATTGCCCTGCATGCAAAAAATTGGGAAGTCATTACCCAGGACAAATGGGTTTTAAATATAGTTTCCCAAGGATACAGATTCCACTTCCACTCCTTACCAACCTCAAACAGTTGGCCAGACCTACCCCCAAATCAGTGGGCAAAGGCTCAAAGACAAGTTTTCTCTCTTCTAAGCATCAGGGCTATTCAACCTGTCCCAGAAGAAGAATGGGGGCAAGGTTTCTACTTCCCATGCTTGGCAAAAATGCCTGGTTGGCAACACTGGATTTAAAGGAAGCCTACCTGCATATCCCAATAAGGGAATCTTGCAGAAGATATCTATGCTTCAGAGCAGGCTACATGCACTATCAGTTCTCTGCAGTGCCCTTTGGCTTATCTACTGTGCCCAGGGTATTCACAAAGTGCCTAGCTCCAGTCATTGCATTTTGCAGACAAAGAAATATTAAAATATACCCATACCTGGACGATTGTCTAATTCAGGCAAAATGCCAGGACATACTAATAAATCAACTGGCATTTGTAAAGAAATGACTAACTTCTCTGGGGTACACCATAAACAAAAAGAAATTACATCTAGTACCCTGTCAACAAATTGTATTCCTGGGAGCAAGCTTGAATACAACTTCCCAGATGGCCTACCTCATGCCAGAGATGCCAGAGATAAAAGTTCATTTGACAGCCTACTTCAAACTACTGGCCACAAAGACCTAGCTATCTGCAAGGAAAATACTGCAAGCCCTGGGGTTCATGGCCTCTTGCATAATACAGACTCCATATGCTAGACAGCATATGAGGAAATTACAATGGTATCTAAAAAGCCTATGGTGTCAACATTCTCAGGACCTAGAATCAATGATTCCTATCATACCTTGTCTAAAGATAGAGTTCCTTTGGTGGGCAGAGGCCTGCCACCAAAACAAGAGACTGCCATTCACTCTACCCCCTGCCACCCAAACCCTAACAACAGATGCATCAGACTATGCATGGGGGGCTCACTTGGCAGGACAGTGCATTCAGGGCAAATGGAACCCAAATCAAATGCACCTGCATATTAATCAAAAAAAAGTGTTAGCTGTACAAAATGCTCTGACAGCCTTCAAGGACCACATTCTTCCAGGACAATTATTGGTAAAGATGGACAACACCACTGTTATGTGGTACATAAACAAGCAGGGGGGAACCCACTCATACCCTTTCTGCAGATTAGCCATGGCTCTGTGGAAAACAGCCTTGAGCTACTAAGTGCATGTACAAGCTCAATTTCTGCCTGGCAAGCTAAATACACTGGCAGACGACCTGAGCAGAAATCTCATGGACCCACATGAGTGGAAACTGAAACCAAAGATATTCAACATGTTGAGAAACAAATGGGAAGCCCAGAGATAGACCTGTTTTCCTCCCCTCAGAACTACCAATTGGACATATTCTGCACAAAGACTCCCCACAAACAAGCTTGGAAAGTGGATGCCCTGTCCTTCACCTGGAAAAATCTATCAGTTTGTGCCTTTCCCACTCTGTCTCTCCTCTCCAAAGTGCTAATAAAGATCAAACAGGACAAACCAAGGACAGTACTGATTGCACCAGACTGGCCACTCCAACACTGGTACCCCCTCTTGCGCAGTGTGACACTGCTTGAATCATGGCACCTGCCTCAGACCCCTGCCCTGCTGTCTTAGCAGGAGGGCCAGATTCTGCACCCACAGCTTCAAACCCTGAGCCTTGCAGCCTGGCTAATTATCTGATCTCTCTGTTACCATCCCTCAGTAAGGAAGTGATGTGTGTCATTCTGGAGGCAAGGAGGCCTAGTACTAGAAAATCCTATGCGAAAAATGGAAAAGATTCTGTTCCTGGAGCCAGACTCAGAAAATGGGAACAGGAGTGCCCAATTTACTGCATATTCTTCAATACTTAACTGAGATGCTTCACAAGGGCCTTTCCTTTGCTTCCATCAAAATTCATGCCTCGGCCATTTCAGCACATTACAATACAGAGCCACCTCTCTTCTCTCATCCACTGCTGAAGCAATTCCTCAGAGGGGCCAAAAACTTAAGACCACCCAGGAGAGCCCCTACTCCAGCCTGGGACCTTAACTTTGTATTGGAAAAGCTCACTTTACCTCCCTTTGAGCCAGTTGCAAATGCAGAGTTGAAATTCCTTTCTTGGAAAACAGCCTTCCTTCTAGTCATTACTTCAGCAAGAAGGGTGTCTGAATTACAGGCCCTCATGGCAGTGGGGCCTTTCATCATCTTTCATGCGGATAGTGTGTCCCTCCGGACCAATCCTTCCTTTATGCCCAAGGTAGTATCCAGTGTGGCCTTTAATCAGTCCATTCATTTGCCAACCTTCTTTTCTAATCCACAGAACAAAGGGGAACAGATACTGCACTCCTTGGATGTGCACAGACAACTTAGATTTTACCTGGATAGGACTACGTCTCTCAGGAAATCTGAACAGCTGCTGGTTGCATTTGCTGCAGGGGCAGAGGGAAAGGCCATTTCAAAGGAAACCATTTCTAAGTGGATAGGCCATTGCATTCATTTCTGCTATAAGCACCATGGAAAATTTCCCCTACAGGGGATAAGACCTCATTCCACCAGGGCTGCATCTACCTCTACAGCCTTTCTCAGAGGTGTCCCTACCATGGACATCCTGGAAGCTTCTACCTGGAGCTCTGTACATACCTTCACCAAGCATTACCACTTGCCTATTTTTTCTAAATCCAGGGCTGCCTTTGCCACTGCAGTCTTGCAGGGCCTTATAGCTGGTCCTAATGCTATCTTATTGCCTCCTTCCATCCTTAGCTTTGAGAATCTATCCAAATGTGATGACTGCAACAGTGAAACATGAAGAACATAGTACAGTTGCGTACACTTACCATAAATATAGATGTTCGAGTGTATTCACTGTTGCAGTCCTGGTTACCCTCCAGTCCCCTGACTTCTATTGACTATACCTCTATTCTTGTTTACTATGCCTAAAGCTTTCTGGTGTATTTGCTTTTTGTTGGAGATGTAACCTTGTATATAATTGCTTCACATTTTGGGGGCACCTGACATCTGGGGAAAGGAAAACTGATGTAATGGCATCGGCTGTATGCTTTATACCCCTGACTACCTGACGTCATGGAAGATGAGACAGCAACCAATGCAGGACCTAAGACTTTGATAATTGGGCCGACTGAGGGCTACCTGCAAGCAGATAACCCAAATGTGATGACTGCAACAGTGAATACACCCGAACATCTACATTTATGGTAAGTGTAGACAACTGTACTTTCTCTGCTATAATTTTATTTAACAACAAATAATCCTTTGTTCCATATGACTTTCTTTTATTGCCCTTTTGTTCTACTGCCATAATTGAGTTTTCTTCTAAATGACTATAAACTCTGTCAGTGTCAATTTCCATGTATAGTTTATATGTTGTCGGAAGGCAAGTTATTGGTCTATAATTTTTAGGGTAGCTTGCAGATTCACTCTTAAATAAGAGCATTGCTTTGCCTGTTGTTAGCCAGTGTGGTGTCCATTCTGGGTGTGCATATAAATAGTTCCTACTCATGGCTAAATCCTCATGCAAAGATGTTAATACTTTTAACCAAAAGTTAGGTACTGCATCCGGGCCTGGGACTTTTCAGTTAGAGGGTTTTCTTAACTTTTTTCAATCTCTCTCGCTGTTACTTCATCCCATATCATATCCTGTACCTTTCAACTTCGTATTCTTTTTTTACTTCTTACTTCTTCTATGCAGTTAGCATCTTTGTTATGTTCCACATGATCTTCATAGATACTTCTTCAAAATTTATCTACTTCCTCTTTTTTTTGGCGGTCTTTCAATTCCTTTTACCTTATTTCCCAATTCTCCATAAAACATTTTTGGGTCATCAATAAATTGCTTATTTTGTACTTTTCCCTTATATTTATCTGTGTATCTTCTAGGTTTTTCCACCTGTGCTGAAATTTTTAGTTTGTTATTTGTGATGCATGATAGATCTTGGTCTGTTCTAATACTGTTTCCAGTGAGTGCAGTTTAATGTTGTGACTCCTAGCATTTAGCAGCATAACCTTGAGGTTGTTTCTAGATGGAGTTTTTATGTCAGGAATTTTGTCCTTAAGACACTGCCTCAAAAGGCACTATGGGGTGGCAAGAGCCTTAACCAGTAGGTGAAACCTCAGGGGTTACAGATGAAAAACGTGTCTGGCAAAGCATCGAGGTCTGTCGATCATGTCATCCCAGGCTGACAGATACTGGATCCCCTTAGAATGACACCAAAAACTAAGCCAATTATTGAAGTCAATCATTTTCTGTTTGTATTGAGGCATCATCCTAGGTGAATGTAAAATACTGCTTAAGGCTAGGGACACACCTGCCTGAGACACATAATCTGAGAGATCCGTCATGTCTCTCTTCATATAGTTCAGATAGGTACGCCTCAAGTCATTCACACCAACATGGACTATGACAGAGTCATAACAGTACCTGTTGTTGAGAGTGCATGTGTGATATGGAGTATCCTGACACCTGACAGACAGCTGACTGTGACCTTCTTCTTATCCAGCCTGGTGATAAAGACATCTGTGTGTCTCATGATGGAATCACCTATGACTAATATGTTTGATTTTGTGTTTTGCCTTAAGGGCTTGACAGGTGAGAAACTGGTGTGTGAGCTATTATGTGTGTTATGTTCTGAAGAGAAAGTATTATGTGTAGCGTGCTTATGTTTGGGAGGTATCTGGTGCTTAGGTATGCCTCTGGTTAGACCCTCCGCATATGTAGGTATGTGTGATGTGGGCTTGAGTAGAGTCGAAGGTGAGGTGTGCATGGTGACAAGCTGCTCACTGTCATATGTACTAACTGGCATGTGAGAGAACATAGATTCAAGGTTCTTAATATAGTTGCATCTCTCACATGTTGAGTTTGTAGGGACTAGGAGTATAGGGTTGTTGGTGAACATGAGTCAGTTGCTACACTACCTCAGGATGTCCATGTCAACCAAGTTGGCTGGAGAAACTGGGAAATTGTTTGTGCATAGTGTTAGCTAAATTTATATGGTCAGGAAAGGAGGTCATACTTAGGAATGGCTAGTGGATGAGAGGTGTGTGGGAAAATTTAACAAGCAAAACATTTGCTTCTACAACCACCAGTGGTAACCACCACTATGCGGCAGTGCACAATGGTGTGCTACATGCAAGCTAGAGCAAATGCCAGGCTTAAATAAAACAAGAAATAACAATTTTAACTCCAACTAGCTAATAAGGATACTCTCTCTGAGCTCTAGTCCAATAACCCTTGATTAGATGGGACCCATACAGCACTCTCCTCCCAAAAGGGTGCAGAAGGGCCTTAGCCAACAAAGATGGCTTGAATTTGATGCTCAGAAGTTGCAAGACAAACCCAGAAATAACAAACCTGGAACTGGGCTATGCTACAATTGAACTACTACAGTATACAATAAAATGTGCTGCATTTATTTATTGGTTGAATTTATCACTGCTTGCACTTGCTAAAGAAATTCCATCTGCTTGTTACTGTACTGCTTTTAGGTTGCTGTAGTGTTCTGCAAAGGCTATCTCTAGACAGTATATCCACCAAGTGTTGGTAACAATGAAAACTACTTTTAGTAACTGGATTTTCTCTCACCCTCAACCTGTGACAGCCAAGATACATTTTCTACATGCCACACAATACCTGTATTCTGCTCTATGTCATTGTTTCTTTTCATGACCTAAGGCCTTCTAGTTTTACACTAGTACATATGTGCAAATTAAACCTGTCAAAGCTAATTTAACTGAAATTGTGTATACACGCAGCCTTTTTGTGAATCACTTTCATACACAAAGCCATATTACTATATCAACCAACTTCAGCTTGTGATATTACAGATATGCATTCATGATCTTGCTTCCTTTCCTCCTTATACTGTTAAATACTGTTGCCTAAGTTGTCTTGCAGTATAGCCATCTGTCAGTCCTCAGTAATCTTTCCCATGGCATTTCTCAGCAGCATAATTGAGGCACTGCCTTAATTTTTCTGCATGCCATATCTGCAGATATTGCATTTTTTCCCACCCTTATACTTCTATGTTGCTACAAGATCTGTTTATATAACTTGCACTGAATTAAATCCTTTATTGTATACCCAAAATTTTATGCAAAGGAACAACACATTTTTGTCATGGTATATTTTCAGCAATATATTGCCTTAGGTTCCCTTAAGAAAAAAAAAACACAATAATGCTGAAGTCAAAGTACTACTATGTATTAACAGACAGGATACCAAATTGTGATTTACTGAAACCAGATCTTCTTACTTGCATTGACCAGAAATATGAGTAAAGCCCCTACTGTATCTACTCAAACTGCAAATATTATTTCCTGGGAGCTTTGCGATCCTGGGTATTATGTTCATTTTAATGTAGTGACAAAAAATTACATTTTATACAAACAGAGCTTACCATCTTGGTTTCAGCAAATAGGTTCTGCTGATTTTGCTCTGATGTTTGCTGCAAACATAATGAAATTGCTAATCACTATACTACATTGTTGAAACGTAAACAGTTCTTCATACTTTTAGTAAGTATGAATTACATTTTCTCATAGACAGCAGTTGTAATTGATTTTATTTTGCATCACTTCTCATTCCTTACTTGTTTGACACCTTATCAGTCTACACCTATTTGCTTGCAATGAATGTAGATTTACACAGTCTTTGGCTCAGGTTCTGCACAAAAGCAGATCCAGGTAAAATTATGATATAAGAATGACAGACTATGTATGCTATACACTTTTAGAAATGTCACAGAGTCCTGAAATGAGTTCTGTTCTAGAATAATCAAATTCAGATGATTTTGATTAACTTTCGTGATACCATACAACACAGCAATGGCTATTTAAGCTGATGAAATGTTTGAACACAGTACCTCTTATGGATGTATAGAAATCTAATGTTAGTTACTCTGTGAAGTGATAAGACTGCTAACTTTTTTATATGTTTGGTACTAAATTTTACATCCAAAGGAGATGACAGATGTTTCATGCACACTGTACAACCTAACGAAATGTTACAGATTTATTATGCTGTTATTGTTGCAGTTTTATTTTGAAAACAAAGCTGCTGAGCTGACTGCCCTTTGTAGTTTTGCATCTTTGCCCTTTTATCATACTGTTGCTCATCATAAATGGCATATGTGTGACAGAATTAAACTGTATGTGATGATAGAGACATTTTATAGAATCCTGAATCAGCTGGGCTGCATGCTTCTGTGCGAGAGGAGTTCTAACAAAGCAACCAGGACATAAAAGAAACATGTAGGCACACTGAATAAAGCAAAACATGTTGTCAGTTACAATGAACATGTTTTGTTTCCTGCATGTTATAGAAGTCTCACCACTCCAAAAATGCTACCAGAACATCATAAAACTAAAACATCTGACTGTTAAACAAATACTCTACAACAAATTACTTTCCATTAACATAAAATGCTTAACTGATTGTATCTTGTGCAATACATTTAAACTGCTTGCATCAAACTATCTTCATTACACTTTAAATGATTTTCTGACTGACTCTAATGTAATATAATTTGTATGTGCTTCCTTATGAAATCATTACTCTGAAACTAATGAAGGCAGGCTAATTTTACTACTTAACAGATTTCATTCTCTTAACACACATTTTTCGTTACTTTAGCAATTTTGAAACAAGTGACTAAATAAAATAAATAAAATATATTGATGGTTCTCTTACATTTTAGACTAAAAATAACTTAACCATATTTAATTTAATTCATAAAACCATTCTTCTCCATCAAAAATCAGTTTAATACAATACAAAAATGGGCTGGGGGCAAAAAATCAGCAAAACAAAGTTTCTTTCATTTGAAAACCTTTCAAGATGGTAATATAGAAAATATATAGAAATCATTTTGAAAAACAAGTTACCATATTCATCTGTGATTATGACTAAATTAGTGCATGCAATTTATTCTACAACTTAGTATACATGGATACAAAGGATTACAAAGATGATATATGTGTGTAGCAATATTGTGAAATGCAACAACTCACTTGACAATTTTTTGTGTATCGCAATAATTAGAAGGTTCATACAAGACCTAACCAATAATTCAAGATCAGAATCGAACCTTTACTTCATGTCTATAAGGCAATGACCTTATCTGTCCCATCAAACCCACCCCACTGATTTGATGGCACCAGAATATCTAGAAAGCCTTAACATGTGTTTGATTATGGGCCTGGGCCAGTTCTGTTCTCAAAGACAGGGATTTTGTAATGAGGCACATAGAATCCTGACTCCTCTAAACCCTTTGTTGTATACATATGAGCAACTGAACTAGGTTTAGCGGCTGACCAGAAGAAGCTGAAGAAATACCAAGATATTCTCTGGAAGACCTGTGTATCTATTCAAGGAGTATCGTGAGCTTAACTGTTGGTTTACTTAAGGATTACCAGGAGACTAACAGTGGATTTTTTAAGAAGTACCAGGCACATGACCTCAGATGTTTGGGGATTGCAAAGCATTATAGCCTGGTCTGCACTACAAAGCTTGTTAATTGTAAAAAATTCTACCATATACTGAGAAACTTTAAAGTGTACTGGCAAACACAGAAATGACTGGTAATTAACCACAAGTAAAACAGAAGTGTGCATGTGCTCTTTAATAGCTGATAATGAATCCGAGTTTGATTTGTTTTATTTTAAATACACTGAACTTGAACTAAATAAACAATGTCCAATGCATCACACCTGCCACTATTATCATTCATGGTGATAATCAAGATGCCTGTTCCCCATAATGATACAGATGTTTACATCAGCTCCAGCAGCAATAGCTGAACTGACAGACCTTCCACCAGTGGTGACTGAGGTGCCTTCAGGATTTTATTCATTCTCATGTTTATTATAGAGGTAATTTTTTAGGCTCCCTTCCAATATCCTATGGACCAATTCATATCTGCATCTGCGTGAGAGTCCTGTAGTACATTTGAGTAAAGTGTTAGGGAGCAGGACATTCTGCATAACCTGTGAACGGTACTGTCCTCACCCTGCCTTAGGGCTGTGCATGTGCACTTCCGTGCATGCGCAACCTCAAGACAAGCAGCATATGGTTTGCAGCACAGCCACACTGTTGTGGTTATACTACTACATTACTGCTGTGTGAGTAAATCAGTGAGCAAACTTGCTTTCCTTCAATTAGAATGGGATAGTTGACATTGTGTGCTCACTCCTATCATCATCTGTGCAGCCCCTCCAATGACTATACCACTGGTCAATCACAGACCATTTGGATTTTATTCCCCTGTATCATGGATCCTTCTGTATCATGGAGATGGGTCAATATAGGAATAATTTTTGATGTTATTTTTTAAAATGGTATTTCAACATTAAGAGAGAAATGTTAAGGATTAAGTGTTACTTGCTTAAGGTATTAATACAAGTGTGTGTGTGTGTGTGTGTGTGTGTGTGTGTGTGTGTGTGTGTGTGTGTGTGTGTGTGTGTGTGTGTGTGTGTGTGCGTGTGGCCAATGTTGCACATAGCTGAGTGTAAAATTTGACTGTTACTATTATACAGGTCACACCAGTTTTTGGTCTTTTTATAATTCTTGCCTGGGAGAGTGTGTAAAGATTTATATCTCAAATGTAGGTGGTCATAGCATGCAAATCTAGACATGTTTAATAATAAAATATTAATGGCATAAAATAAAAAAATGTAAGGTGCTTTATTGTAATTCTGAGACTTGTTAAGTGTAAGCCCCAGAATTACACACACAAAAAAATTGAAAATACCGGAGAGCAATGAATGTTGAACATTACTCTTCTTCTTCATCTATTTTTTTCAGGGGCAAGCCTCTCTGCCCCCCCACCCCAAATTGACTCTGCCTCCCCACACAAATTTATATACACCAACTCCAGGATCACCATAGAAAAAGGAATATTCTGAAAAACATCAATCTCAGACTTAGCATATGTAAGTATGCATTTTTTTGTCATTCATACTTTGCCGCGGTGGTACAGCAGTAGTGTTGTTACCTCACAGCAAGAGGTTCTCCCGTTCAATTCTTGGCTTGGCTTGGGAGTGCCTTCTGTGTGGAGTTTGCATGTCCTCCCCATGGTTGGGTAGCGTTCGAAAGACATGCGTGCGTAAATGCGCATGCCTTCGTTGAAGGTTGGGCATTGAGCTGGCACCCCGGTGTTTCATAAAATCTACTGCCAATCATTAGCAGACTGGAGTTCCGCTGTGGCGACCCCTTACCAGGAAAAGCTGAAAGACCAACAACAACAACTAATAAGTCTAGGAATATCAAGCAGTTAACAAAATGAAACACTGTTTCAATGTAGTTAAATAACTCATAGTATGGGTTAGGAGGTTTGCATAATGGTTAAGGTGCTTACCTTAGAAACACAAGGTGCAAGGTTTGATTCTGACATGGGGTAATTAGCTAGGCTTAAAATGGCCCATAAGGGCAGTTAGCGTAGTACTAATCCAAATCTACAATTTATGCTGTAAAAGTGTGTTACAATATTAAGTATGATGTTTTCATAAGTCTACATTAATATTTACTTGAAGTATTAGCCTGAATGCAAGTCAACAAATGAGTATAAGCTGAAAGATTTACATATATCAGCATTAATTTTGTGCATACTCTAGCATGAATTCATTAAGGTATAGAAACATGTACACCCCTCTGTACATGTCACGGTACATTTCTCAGAGCCTACAACCATCCTTACAAGGTTCTGCACCTTCTTCTAACACAAAGATGTAATAAGCACTAAGAAGGGCTGGTCCCATGGCTGTGCTGAATGCTAATGAGACATTCCAGGGTAAGAGTAATATGCTAATTAGCCATGCGCTCTCTTTCCGGAATTGCCTCCAGGTAGGCATCTATAGACACACTATTCAAGAAATCATTAGGCCATGCAGATCACCACAGCCATCATCACCACATCCCAGTTGTGTTTTACTGCCCAACAGGAATGTTGTGGGGGATCCACTAGACACCAGGGATTACTCTTTAAAATGCCCAAACGTCACCCACATTGCTAAAGGAATAGAGAGATGGTGGTATGAATTAGCCACTGGGGGTTAATTGTTAAAATGCCATAATGGCATTAATGTTACTATGAGGTTCAGTGGAAAGGGGATGCACTATACACCAGGAATTAATCTGTAAAGTGCCATCATTTCACCAATGTCATTATGGCGATCAGTGACTGATCGGAACCACTGCACACCATGGATAAAATGGAGTACTTTAACAGCACAGACATCATAACATGGAATGGGAGGTGAGGGAAACTACCAGACATCATGGATGATTCTTTAAATGGCCATACCAGCATGAAAAGTAGTACAGGCATGTGTGTGTGTGTCTGTGTGTGTGTGTGTGTGTGTGTGTGTGTGTGTGTGTGTGTGTGTGTGTGTGTGTGTGTGTGTGTGTGTGTGTGTGTGTGTGTGTGTGTGTGTGTGTGTTTATATATATGTGTGTGTGTGTGTGTGTGTGTGTGTGTGTGTTTTACTAATCTGATGCATTGTACTGCTAAGAACACTAGCATGATCAGGTCTAACAGCATAGTGTTTGATTAAATGATTTGGTAATAAGATGCTAATAAAGTTGTTCTCATTGTGGCTATACAATGTCTCTGAAATGGAATTTCTCTCTGTCTCACTAGCTGTCCAACCTGCATTGGGCAATTAGTGCCAGCAGAGAAAATATTCTGTGAATCTCAGATATGGATTTCTAAACACTCTAAACATAGAAATTAAGGGATGTCATTCTAAACATAGTATTCTACAAATAGAATAATTTGCCTAAAGTTTTAAAACATAATTCTACAGTAAAAATTCTAAACATTTAATTTTATAGATATACTCCCGGATTCTGCAAGCCTTGCACGGCGTGCAGGATTAGTGCAGAAGCTCTAGCAGACAATATGTCTGCAATGTATGATCGCTCCTCCACTAGTCCTGCACGGACTCAGCCCCTTTATGCAAATTACCCCATTTGCAGGAGAAATCCAGGCAAATGAGGTGAATTTGCAATTCAGAAAGCTGGAAACCAGCCATGCAGGACTAGTGTAATCTGCAGAAATGTACTCGGTTAGTAACCGAGTACATTTCTGCAAATTCAAAAATGGAGCCGTGACAGCTCCAAATAAAGGGTGCATATCATTTAGGAAGCATGCCAATGGCCAAGTATAAGGTCATTAGTATTGAAAACAGTTTGGAAAATAAAAAAATATCAACTTTTATTTTTTTTGGCCGATCTCGACCGTTTAAACGTAGGGCAGTGTTGCGCAAATGGGATCGGGGGAAAATAAGAAAATAAATCTAAAATAAGCATTCTAACTAAAATCAGTATTCTGCCATTAAAGTCAATGGCAAGCAGAAGACAACATGACCAGTTAGTAGTGGTTGCTAAGGGGGAAGGCTCAGTGTGAGACATTTAACTGTGCATTAGCAGGTAATCCTATGCAAATGAGGGGAATGATAGTGAATCCCAGATTTCCCCAGCATGCTAGTCAGCTCCCAACAGTGTAAGAGCAGGAATAGCTTGGTGCAAGTCTAGGAGTTAGCCGACATCATAGGGCGGTGTGTCAGGCATACTGTAAGTGGATTGGAGCCCTGTGGCTCAGGTTTGCTCTTAGCTTAGCACAGTTAGGCAAGGGGGTGTGTCTGAGTCTGCCTAACACTCTTTACATTGCCTAAGCGGGTGTGCACACCATGGGAGACAAACAGCCAGCCAGCCAGACACACACACACACACACACACACACACACACACACACACACACACACACACACACACACACACACACACACACACACACCAGGAAATAGCAGCTCTGTGCACATTTGAGAACTGTGTTTGTGCGGCACCCCCCCCCCCACTGGCTTAAACAGGAAGGCAATGGGAAGAGAAAACATTAGTAGGTAGTTAATCAAGGAGAACTAGCATAGCTGGCAGGTGAAATGTATCAGAATCAGCCAATTACACAGGCAGCAGACCAGCCCAGCCCAGAACACTACTATAAACTATGCAAACACCTTCCCCTCTGGTTTTTCCTATACTCTATACCACTGGTGTATACAAGCGGGGAACTTTTAACAAACAAAACTGCAAAATGATAGCGGCTACAGCAGGCATCATACAACAACATGTGCAAGAGGCTGAGGGTGGTGAGGATGTGAATGCTGCCAATCAACCCACAGTGAGGAGACAGAGAAGAGTGTACAGGCTCAGGGTAACCTACCAGGGGCTACATGAGCTGGAGATAGTGGAGTGCTGTAGGGTGGACATGGACCTCCTACAGCCAATTGTTGAGCTGTGCCGGCCATGCCTGACACACTGAACTGACCGAGATGAACCCATCCCAGTGGATACCAAGGTATGTGTAGGCCTAGGAATACTAGCCACAGGTACCTCCCAAAGCTCAACTGGGGATATCATGGGGATGTCACAGGCATCAGCATCCAGAGTATTCCACCAGTTCCTGTATGCCATGTCAGCACTTGTCAGTGAGCACATATATTTCAACACCCATGAGGTGTTGGCCAGCAATATGCATTTCTTCCACCAAATAGCAGAATACGCTGAGGTAGTGGGTGCTATAGACTGCATGCACATATGCATCAAAGCACCATCCGGTGATCAGGGTAGGGCCTACATCAACTGCAGGGGCCTCCCCTCCATCAACTGCCAGGTCGTGTGCAATACCCAGGGCATTATAATGAATGTGTGTGCTGGCTGCCCTGGAAGCTATCGTGATTCCCACATCTAACATCTGATGCAGCTGTACCAGAGATTTGCCAATGGGGACATCCCCTATGGTCACCTAGTGGGGGATGCTGGTTACACACTGGAGTTGTGGCTGATGACACCCATCAGAAATGCACACACACCTGAACAAGAATTCCATAATGAGGCACACGCACAGACCAGACTTATACTAGAGCTTGTGTTTGGGATGCTCAAGTCACAGTTCCGGTGCCTGGACATATCCGGTGGAGCCTTGCAGTACTCACCAGCTACATGTACTCAAATTGTTATGGAATGTGCCATGCTACACAATATGATCCTGTGGAAACAGCTGCAGCAGGAACAGCACGGGGCAGGGCCACACAGCTCCCCACCAAAGCCAAGGCCTGCACAGGCACAGAATGACTTGGAGGAGAAACAATCTGAGCCTGCTCCAGTAGGCAGATGGAGGTGTGCCCAGTATGCCCTGACATTGGCAAAGAGGCAACACATAGCACATACACTGACACAGTAGGGACCCAGGGAATGACACCTCTCTCTGACTCGCACATATGGTTAAAGGGATGCCAAACATGACACTGCCTGTGCTCAACCATGTATAGGGAGTGTACTATGTGCATCCGACATAGGGAGCCCTCCAGCACCATCCTTAATCCTGGCACACCCGCAAGGTAAGTCAGTCAACCTACCAATTGCCAAATGGAGTAAAATATGTCATTACCTGTATCTATGGTATGGATGTGAGCATGCAAGGGAATTGGGTGGCTGAATGTTATGGCAGCAGATAGTAGACACCCATACTGGCACCATGACATCTGTAACACATACTGGAGTCACCATAGTAGCCAGTACTACACAGGGTGACAAAACCTACTGCAGGAAATGTGCTGAGCGACATGTGTGTCTGTATGATTCACACATGCCAGTCAGGGAAGTTCACATACCCTACAAAAGTCTCAGCCAGTAGGACAGGTGTAGACAAACACAACCAGAGCCTGTGCTATGGCCTCTGAATGATGCCTATGGGTAACCTCCTCCCCAGGCCTACAGAGACAGACTACAACAGGTCATGCAGTGGGATGTTAGTTCTGAAGGGTAGGAAGTCAGACACTAATATGTAGGGCAACCAAAGCTAAGACCTGTCGTACACTGATATGCCTCTAGTCAGTATAATAGGTTAGAATACAGAATGAAATGGAGTATCTGACATACCAGTACAGTCATAGCAAATGTGTTCAAGTGCCAGGTGTACCCCCCCTGTCCTATGTAGACATGTAGAAAGAGTAAGGTGTGTGCCCCCCAATCATGTGTAGAAATGTAGAAAAAATCAGGTGTGTGTCCCCCAATCCTGTGTAGAAATGTAGTAACAGTCAGGTGTGCCCTCCCAATCCTGTGTCAAAATGTAAAAACAGTAAGTTGTGTCCTCCACAACCTTATGTAGAAATGTAGTAACAGTCAGGTGTGCCACCCCACTCCCATGCAGATATGTAGAAACAGTCAAGTGTGCCCCTACCCACAATCCAGCATAGAAATGTAGTAACAGTCAGGTGTGCCCCTCCAATCTGGTGTAGAAATGTAGAAACAATCAGGTGTATCCCCCCACAATCCTATGTAGAAATGTAGTAACACTCAGGTGTGCCCCCCCACTCCTATGTAGACATGAGGAAACAGACAGGTCTGCCCCTTCCCCCAATCCAGTGCAGAAGTGTAGTGACACTCAGGTGTGTCCCCCCATCCTGTGTAGAAATGTAGTAACATGTATGAGTAGGTATAATACGAGTGGAGCACAGATGCCCAGAGGTGTCCAAGGTAGCAGGATAGGTCGTAGCATTTGCACAATATGCAGGTCTGTGTGTGTTAGGATGGTGTGTGTTTCATAATGTGTGAGAGTGGTCAGTATGCATGCATGTTGAGGTAAGACCTGGTGGCCATTGCCCACTACTGCTGATGACAGGGACAAGCCCTCACAACTGCAGTGCCAAAGACAATCCCCACCAGCATAACACATGCTAGCAGTAAGCCATTGCAAATGTATGGTAGTAATATGTGTCACCATCTGAAAGACTGACATGGCATGGCTGTTGGGCTAGATATACAAGCAGTACACAGGGGAAAGTTACCCCAGCCATACAGTATATATTGTGTCACTATGAAATGGAGACACCCTTGGATTTGTACATATAGGTATGCATCAGAGTAACTGGACCTGTAGTAGGGGATACTGGTGATGTCTGTCTGAACACCTGCAGAGCACAAAGGAGGTAGGTACTGGGAATCAGCTGATGTACCTGCACATGCCAGCATAACTGGAATGCCCAATGCATACCTGTGTGTCAGATGCAAGTAGTGTCCATAGTACAAATGCACCCAGCCACGCAAACACCACCCACAGGCACCTCTCTGGTAATATTCCTGCTGTTGGGAATGGGTACAGTAAGACCCCACCTGTATATGGCAAGAGCAGAAGACTGCAGCATGCAGTGCAGGTGTCCCATGTAGGTGTGTCCCTAGCTGTAGGTAGCACCCTGCCAGCATCCACACCACCTGATCAAGACTGATAGAAGGTATTGGCATGAACACCTATCATACCTACCCTGTCACCTCAGGGGAATATACTGTATGGTGGTCTGGGACTGTAGGACTGACAAAATGCAACAGCCTGCTACATCTGGCCTGCAGCAGCACCTAATGCCCCACAGGCTTCTGCCAAAGGCCTGTGTCTCACATGTATTGCCAATGCATGTTATGTCATGGACACCCAAATAACAACATAACACACTCCACATAAGCCATATGCAAGGCCATGTGGACAAACCACAGTAACATGTCCACCATGTCCCACTGCATGAACTGTGGACCAACACTAACACACACCTGTGATGGGGTGATACCCTTAGGGAAAGTATCAGAGAATGTATGCATAATGTATGGAAGAGGTTAGAATAACAGAGGGAGGTGTGGAAGCATCAGCAGCATGGAATGTGCAGGGTCCGACACCAAGCTGTGTGCACACACTATCCCTGGCTGCAAACACATAAATGGGTGGCTACACACCTACCCGTACACTACAATAGGGTAAATGTCCTGACCCATGGCCCGTGCCTCTGGCTAACCTATGCGAATCTATACAGCTGTGAGGCATTGCCACAGCAAGGTAAGCCCATACTGTCATGTTGATGGGCGGACAAGTATGGGATCCTCTGCCTGCACTGTACTAAGGTGCTGAACAGTATACACAAACCCAGCACCAAGTGTCTGCAGCTCCCCCTCCAGAATGGCATAACTTACCATGAATACATAGGTGCCTGTCCACAATACTGGACACAGCTGCTGTTGCCCTTGTCCCCCAAGTCATCACTGTGAGCAATAATGTCCACACGACAGTACATGAGGACAGAAACCATCACTGTCTATAACAGTACACATGTCTGAATATCTCTGCTAACAGCAGAATCATGCAGCTGAAGCAGCACAGACACAATCACATACAGTACACACTATCCCCTGCACAGTTTTTCCCCATATTGCCAAATGATCAATGGATACCCTGCAGAAACAGTATGCTACCTGTAGGTGTACAGCACAAAGATCTGCACTGCAGTACAAACTACCTGGAATCGATCCACACATTCAATACACAAGGGCATGCTGAGCATGCTCGCACACTTAGAGAAATGAAGGCAATGTCAGTCAACAACATACTGAAAGGTCATACTGGGCATGCTCACACACAAACAAATGAAGGCCATGTCTACAAAAAACAGTGGACTAGACATATCTGGCAGTTGCAGATGTTAGTGCAGACATTCCTCAGTATGCACCACTCATGCGTTGCACACACACTGGATAGGAATATAAGCATATATCCAAGGACAACACACTATAATAAGCCAAAAGAAGACGTACATAGATGTGTGGAAGAGAGTGACTGTCACAAGGGGCCATCCATTATGAGGCCTGTCCCACCCAGCACACATCCAAATGGCTACAACCACATGGGGTTCAGATGTCACTCACTGTAGACCTTAGCCACTGGTATCTGTCAGCATTACAGACTATGTGGTGCAAGTGCTAGCTGTGCAACATGACTGTACAAGGAAGTAGTCATCTAGCAGATGTATACATGTATCTGTGGAATATAACCCTGCGTGTGCCCGAATGTGGTGTGTCAACCTCTAGATGAATTGGTTATGGCCCATGCACACACACTGCCCTCCCCATAGCCCTACTATGACATGCCTGCTGAGGTCATCCACTTTGAAATACATCCTTGTGAAAGGTGCAGGCCAGTAATCTCTGTGGCGCTTCCTATAACTGCATACCGCTGTAGTGTGATAAACTAGTTAGGTAGGAACTCGCAGATATGGCAACTGTGTGTGTCTGTGTAGAGAGCAATGCTTTTTAGGCGAGTCATACTAACTACAATTCAAATGCCCTACTTTGGCAAGGCTGCTAATGTCATGCACTGTGAAATACACCTCTTGGAAAGCTGTAGCCAAGTAATCTCTGTGGTGCATCCTATAACTGTGTACTGCTGTAGTGTGGCAAACTAGTTAGGTAGGAATTCTAATTCCTGAAATGGCACCTGTGTTTGTGTGTGTGTGTGTGTGTGTGTGTGTGTGTGTGTGTGTGTGTGTGTGTGTGTGTGTGTATCTCTGCCTGTGTAGAGAGCAATGCTTTTTAGGCTAGTCACACTTATTACAATTCAGATGCCTTACTTTGGCAAGGCTGCTGATATCATATACTGTGAAATACACCTCTTGGAAAGTTGTAGCCCAGTACTCTCTGTGGCGCGTCCTGTAACTGTGTACTGCTGTAGTGTGATAAACTAGTTAGGTAGGAGTTCTAATCTCAGACATGTCAACTGTGTGTGTCTGTGTAGAGAGCAATGCTTTTTAGGCTAGTCACACTCACTACGATTCAAATGCCCTAATTTGGCAAGGCTGCTGATGTCATACACTGGGAAATACACCTTTTGGATAGTTGTAGCCTAGTAATCTCTGTGGTGCATTCTATAACTGCATACTGCTGTAGTGTGATAAACTAGTTAAGTAGGAGTTCTAATCCCAGACATGGCAACTGTGTGCGTGTGTCTATGTAGAGAGCAATGCTTTTTAGGCTAGTCACACTCACTACAATTCAAATGCCTTACTTTGGCAAGGTTGCTGATGTCATGCACCGTGAAATACACCTTTCGGAAAAATGAAGCCCAGTAATCTCCATGGCCCCTCCTATAACTGCGTACTGCTGTAGTATGATAAACTAGTTAGGTATGAGTTCTAATTCCAGACATGACAACTGTGTGTGTGTCTCTGTCTGTGTAGGGAGCAATGCATTTTATGCTAGTTACAAACACTAAAATTCAAATGCCCTACATTGACAAGTCTGACAATGTCATTCACTCTGAAATACACCTTTGGGGAAGGAGTACTCCAGTAATCCCCGTGGTGTGTCCTATAACAGCTTCATGCTGTAGTGTGATATAGAACTCTGGCAGGGGGTCTATTCCCACACATGGCAGTTGTGGATAATTTGTGTGTGTTGCTATGTCTCTGTAGGGAGCAATGAATTTTAGCCTAGCCACACTCACTACAAATCAAATTCCCTATTTTGGCAAGCCTGCTGATGTCATTCATTGTGAAATACACCTTTGGGGAAGAAGCACTCCAGTAATCCCTGTGGTGTGTCTTATGGCAGCTTTATGCTGTAGTATGATATAGAACTCTGGTAGGGGTTCTATTCCTACACATAGCAGTTGTGGATGTTTTGTGTGTGTTTTTATGTCTGTGTACTGAGCAATGCATTTTAGCCTAGCCACACTCACTACAAGTCAAATGCCCTACTTTGGCAATCCTGCTGATGTAATTCATTGTGAAATACATCTTTGGGGAAGGAGTACTCCAATAATCTCTGTGGTGCGTCCTATAACTGCGTCATGCTGTAGTGTAATAAACCAGCTAGGTAGGAGTTCTAATCCCAGACATGACAGGTGTCTGTGTTTGTAAGTCGTATCCTGTGTGGAGGTGGTTATGAGTGTGTAACGACTGGACTCAATGTAGAGCAGGTTTTGCATATTTCTTATATGGTGGCCCTAGTATATATCACAATGTCCACTGTACAGGGATAACAGATGTGAAATAGCTGAGAGGCTGGGGTGCAAATCCATGCCTCTATATGTGACATCAAGGCCAGGCAAACAAAGTTAGCAACCCTAGTGTCACCCAGAGAACACTCTCAACTCAGGTCTCATACACACACACACACACACACACACACACACACACACACACACACTTGCCTAGGCAACAGCCGCTATGTTGGTAGTACCCTGCATATTGCCCACTGATAGTAACCATGGTGTGATTGCAGTGGGCTACAGAGGGCATGGCACCCTATCCATCTATCCAATAGGCATGTACATGCCGACAGTGCACCTTCCACATGTTTCCCACTGGACACCTGCAACACCTGTGGTGCCATCAAATGTGACCCACAAAGGACATACCATGCCTGGTCATTGTGCCTCTTTACTCATCCCTCATCAGGCCCATAACTGAGTACAATGCCCCTTTTGGGATATACCTTACCAGACACCTGCAGCAACTGGAAAGACCCCAAAAGTACCTCACCAAGAGGATCAAAGGGCTCAAACAGATGCCATATGCTGCCCGGTTAAAGAAACTCCAGCTCTACTCAGTGGCATACCGCCTGCTCAAAGGCGATCTGTGCCTGACGTATAAAGCCATGTCCAACCCGGAATTAATGGACATGCTGTACCTCAGAAAATCCACATCCCATCGAGCTACACGCTCGAGAGACTTGAACCTCAGCACTGAAATAAATAGGACATACTGGAGGGACAGATTCATAACCCAGAGGCTCCCTTCACTCTGGAATAAAATTCCAGTCCAGGTTAGGCAGAGTCCCTCATTGACTCTCTTCAAGAGGAATCTTGAGGAGTGGATGGGAGATTGTAGGTTTACCCCGGGTATCACTTCTGTGTCACTGTTAGACAGAGGCACAGTATACTAACCTCGAAAAAGGGCATAGCAAAATTAATTTAAAATGGGTGGTGAAAGCCAAACACACTCTGGCTAGGCTTATAAATGCCCTAGGGCACATAGCCTAGTATGAACCTATGAACCTATGAAAAACATGCCCTGTATGGACAGATGCCACTGACACCAGGGAATGCCAGTACATTTGCTGTCAATATTGGTGCAGGGTAAACTTGCTGTCCATTAACAGTTCCCACCACATACGGCCAGGACTGGCACATATGATGATAAAAATCTGTGTACATAACATGGTCCAGACACCTCAGGTACAGTTCCACATGTCACTGTACATGCACGTGGGAGGTGTGCACATCCCAGACACTGACCATGTCATAGACTAAGGAACACATACATGGCAAGCAATGCGCAGCATTTGCCATACGCAAAAGTCACCCAGGTGACCGGATGGTGAATACAATATCTACCTGTGTGAGCAAATCCAGAAACTACACCACTGAGCCACAATGCAGACCATTGTCATGTCGGCTGATGCCAAGGTATACCCATCACCTAGCCTTGTATAGCTGTCTGGCACAGTCGACCACTACACACCTGTGAAGCAATGCACCCATGCATGTCAGTACTGACACTGTGTGTGTGTGTGTGTGTGTGTGTGTGTGTGTGTGTGTGTGTGTGTGTGTGTGTGCGTGTATGTGCGTGTTGTATGATGCGTATGATCATATTCACACTCACTACAACCCCCATTGACATACCGAAGCATGCTGTCCAATGTCAGACACCTCCACATACCCTTTGCCCATATTACCTCTGTATGACCCCTGTGGTGCATGTGATACCTGCATAGTAATGTGTTGTGGCAATCTCACTAGTGATGAGTTGTATTTCTGGCCCTGCCAAGTGTGTCAATGTGTGTGGGACCCTGTGACAGAGTGGCTGTGTTGATACTGGCACCTGTTCATGTGGACAGTCACGTGTACTACACCTACCGTATAGCTACCATATCCCTGTTGCAGATGTCACTCACCATCACATATACATTTTGAGGGATCTTTAACATGTAACCTATGTGGAGCATCCAATAATTGCATAGAAATGTGATAGCACTACATAGATGTCAGGGGTTTGATACCATCTGCTGGTAAGTGTGTGACACAAACATGCTTAAGTTTTACTCTCCCACCCCTCCCTGACTTTACTTTGCCTCTTTCTGCCTCTCTCACTCCCTCTTTGGTGGATGTGGAGAGCTACACTTGCTTTGCTTAGGCAGCAGCATGTGTATTTTAAGTGATGCTCATAATCAGCTGATGGCTTCTGCATGAATTGCAGCCCTCCTCTAGCTGATTGCATGTGGAACAGCTGTGGTAACATTCCCTTTGCCAACTGCATGGAAACACACTCCAATATCTAGGAACATCATGTTGATGTTGGGCCTTTTCATTCACTGTGAGCAGGAACTCGTTCTGTTGTTTGGCAAACAGCATATCAGATGGATTGGAAATTTACCTCTAACAACATACACTGTGGGAACAGGGCAACACACAGGAGGGGGATGTGCCTGACCTGACTACAGACTGTAAGTGCTGCTATACTGCATTTGGAGTAATGTTGATTTAATACAGTGTGTGTGGATATGGCTGTCCTACATGTTTTAATAACTGCCATGTCAGTGCTATGTTTATGAGGAAACGCCATCTGTAGGATCATCTGCAGACTGGGCACTGTGTGGTGCCTTTTGTTTCATGTGTTACCTACAGACCACCTATCTGTGAACTGCAGAAGGTAGTGTGAGGATTGGAATCTGTAGATAGTGACAGCTGTGAGAGTTACTCACTTCATATCCCCTCATAGGACACACAAACCCTGTTACAACAGTAAATGTATGAGGTTATCACAGCAACATGTCAATATTGGCCCTGTGTATGTGCCTCCAGCCACAACTCTGTCAACCTTTGTACATATGTCATGCAGCAAGAGGTTCATATATGCTGTACGCCATAATTAGTGACCTCATATCTGATAACAAGCCAGTGAGATAGACTGCTACACATGTTATGTATAGTAGGAGTTATATTTGATGACATAACCGGGACATTCTGTGGTTGTGTGTGCAGTACTGAGGTCTGTGTATGTAAGGTGAATTTCGACAGTGTTTCTATTGTCAGTATGTACTGTGGCCTGTGTACAGACTGTGGTAGATGTCATTGTTCCTTGTCTCATTCTATCTGATGTTACATGCTGCTCCACTGTATGTTACCCTATTGGCTTACATGTCTGTAGAGCCATACACACACATGTCCCATACCACAGATAGGCATCAGACCACACTATGTAGTGGCCCTGTATATGTAGGGTTAGTGTGTGAGTGGCACATATGAGGATGGTGTTGAATAGATAGTCCATATACTGTAATATTATGTTAGATTACCATACGTGGCTGTGGCTGTGTTGACATTGGCTGTGGTTATGCACTTTCACACTGATGTATCATACTCTGTGCTGTGACATGACTGTAGAGCCTGTTATATATGCAGGTACATGTGCATTCCCCAATAGGAAATGTAGGCCAGTGTTGGGCCAGTCTGCCTGTAGCCTGCACAGTGCTTTGTTACATGCCTAGCAGCTTAGTGTACTTACCCAGTGGGATGTCATGTCCAGATACTTGCCAGATGCAGGGCATCCCTTAACAGTCATGCATGTCATACATAGCAGTGGGATGCTGTACAGCTGTATGTCAATATCTAGTGGGGAGTATGTGGCCATGGGACCTCTGTACCAGCAGTCATTATGTGTCAGGACAGACAGGGGTGTGTGAATGCATAACCTATGGGGGCAAATGTATACCAGTCATTACGTGTTATACCCATCTACATGGCTCTTAACATCCACATTGAAGGCTTGGTCCACATGTCTTGCACTAAGGGGTTCTGTGTAAACCTCTGGATTGTCCAGAGTGTGTCAGTATGTCCACATATATTGGCCAATATCTCTGCTGTAGTCTACAGGAGCATTACGTGCTAGCAGCGGTACTGTACTATGATGTCCGTAGGATGTCTGTCAGTAGTCAATGGTGCACATGTTAAAAGCAGATGTGACCTCCCACACACACCATGTCTATAAAGACAATCCTATTACAGTAGCAATACTCTGCAAATATACCTGCTATACACACCTGACATTCCCTTGCACTACGAAGTTGGGACTATAGGGGCTGAGGTAGGGCTACAGTCCATGTTCAGGACATATGGTAAATATATATATATATATATATATATATATATATATATATATATATATATATATAGATATATATATATAAAATTATCCAGATATCTATATAGCTATATATACACATATACATATTGACATATATAGATGGATATGTATATACATATATATATATATATATATATATATATATATATATATATATATACATATCAACACCCAGATATATACATATACAGAGCAGTATATGTCTACACATATACAGATAGGGATACATATGCACATATACGTATGGATATCTACATATATATTGAGAGTAGTAGGTATATCAGAATAGATACGTATGCACATATAGTTATAGATATCTACATATATACCAACATAACTAGGTATATCTGTACACATAGGGTATGCATACATATATAGCCATATAGACATATATCTATCTATACATATAGATATATCTATATATACATACATGTGTATATATATATATATATATATATATATATATATATATAATATATATACATACATATGAAGAGATGTACACATGGCCATATATATGTAGCACTATACACATGTGTATACAGACATATGTATGAGTATACATGTGTATGTACATGTAGACATATATAGACCTATTATATTTATACAACCATATTCCTGTCATGAGTAAACTCACGGTTGTGTATACCTTCCCAGATGTATCTTACCATATGTATCTGCTATGTGCACATTATGATAAAATAACATATGTGATGCAACAGTCATATTAATAACAAGGACTACACAATTCTGGAACTAAAGGTAATTGTTCAATACTGCTCAATATGTGTATTGACAGCTATATTGGTAAAACAACAGCTGTCTTCACAGTGGTCATTTGGTAGTGGTTAAGTGCTGTGACTTCAGTGTTTAGGGCCTGGGTTCAAGACTTGCAAGGGCTGTTTATTTTTTTGCTGGGCAGAACAAGGACTGTCAGATACAGAGTGGCTAAGGCCTGTTTTGAGCAGTTTTAAGTGGGTTTGCATGGGTTTGCATGAAGCTAAGCTGTGCTAAGCTGTGGGTAAATGTACAGGCACTTACACAGTGTAAGCTTCACTTACCAGTGTGCAAATCAACTCAGCTGTTATATTGCAGCAATGTTGATACTTGCTAAGCATGGCTTAGCCCTGGTAACCAGGTCACACCACCCAGTCTGATAATCTATAATAAGTGTATGTAATCATCATCATCATCATCTTTCGGCTTTTCCCGTTAGGGGTCGCCACAGCAGATCATCTCTTTCCGTTTCTTCCTATCCTCTGCATCTTGCTCTGTCACACCAACCACCTGCATGTCCTCCTCTCTCACCACGTCCATAAACCTTATCTTAGGCCTTCCTCTTTTCCTCTTACCTGGCAGCTCCATCCTTAGCATCTTTTTCCCAATATACCCATCATCCCTCCTCAGCACATGTCCAAACCAACGCAATCTCATCTCTCTTGCTTTGTCTCCAAACTGTCCAACATGTGCTGACCCTCTAATATACTGATTCCTAATCCTATCCATCCTAGTCACAACAAGTGCAAACCTTAACATCTTTAACTCTGCCACATCCAGCTCTGACTCCTGACTTTTTGTCAATGCCACTGTCTCCAACCCATATAACATAGCTGGTCTCACTACCCTCTTGTAGACCTTCCCTTTCACTCTTACTGGTACCCGTCTGTCACAAATCACTCCTGACACTCTTCTCCACCCATTCCACCCTGCCTGTACTCTCTTCTTCACCTCTCTTCCACATTCCCCATTACTCTGAACTGTTGATCCCAAGTACTTAAACTCGTCCACCTTTACCAACTCTACTCCCTGCATCCTCACCATTCCTCTACCCTCCCTCTCATTTACACACATATATTCTGCCTTAGCCCTGCTGACCTTCATTCCTCTGCTCTCTAGAGCATATCTCCACCTCTCCAGAGTCTCCTCAACCTGATTCCTACTCTCACTACAGATCACAATATCATCTGCAAACATCATAGTCCACGGGGCCTCCTGTCTGATCTCATCTGTCAACCTGTCCATCACCACTGCAAATAAGAAAGGACTCAGAGCTGATCCTTGATGTAATCCCACCTCCACCTTAAACGGATCTATCACTCCCACTGCAGTCCTCACCACTGTCACACTACCCTCGTACATATCCTGTACCACTGTTACATACTTCTCTGCCACTCCCGACTTCCTCATACAATACCACAACTCTTCTCTAGGCACCCTGTCATATGCTTTCTCCAAGTCTACAAAGACACAATGCAACTACTTCTGACCTTCTCTGTATTTCTCCAATAACACTCTCAGAGCAAATATTGCATCTGTAGTGCTCTTGCCTGGCATGAAACCATACTGCTGATCACTAATCATCACCTCCCTTCTTAACCTAGCTGTAATGCCATGTACAATACATGAGCCTATGTGCTGTCATTACTGTAGCAAGGGGTGTGAGTATCATGTGTGGGACACAGACATATATGAGGCCTGTACAGCACTGTTATCTGTGTGAATGTGTTACATACAGGTGTAGTAGCCCAGGGTACATGCTGTTGCACTGGCATGTAGTGTATCATGGCAGTACTAGTGTTGACAGTGCTAACCCAGGTAAGAGCAGAGTGCTAAATGTAGTACTGACAACAGGCACACCTATCCTGTGGGCATAGCTGGACACCGAGGCCTCCCTGTTGTATCCCTGGTATGTGAGCTTTGTAACAGCATATACCCCTTACTGGGTAATGATCCATCATGTGGAATGTAACTGTAGACTACTGTCTGTACAGCACATGTTAGTGAGGGATTCCGACATGTAGTTATGGCATACATATTGTTGTCAGATGTCTATGTGTCAACACACTGATGCTACTGCATAGCAACTTGCAAAGCTGATGACTGTCAGTCTCTATACAGATGTGCAGATGGCAGGTATCCAGCTGGGATATGTACAGGCAACCTAAGCTTGATTGACACTGACATGTCTGGCCAGCTGTGTAAGAACTGGCACATATAGGAGATGTCACTCTGTACGCACCACATGCCATGGGTGCCTCCACTACACTACCACAATCAACAGAACATGCTTGGGTACAGGTCTCCATCACAGACACTAACCATGTGTTGTAATGCATGTTGCATACATGCCAACTTGATCACCTCAGTGGCCATGTGCAGGAGGCACCTGGAAGATTGGCTGATGCATGTAATTCTCACCCTGAGGGTCACCACAGTAGTGTCTACCGACAGACTGCCTGCTGCCACCTGGCAGGTGGCAGGATACCACTGTACACACAACCCCTACACAACCCATTTCCCCTTGGACAATAGCTAGTACACAGCTATGACCACCTGCAGCAATGCACCTCTGTACTGACATATGTGTATGTGTGCATGACTGAGTATAGCAGTGTCTGTGTGTTAGCACATCTGTACTTGGGAATTCCATGAGGGCCTTCACTACCAACACAACACCCATTGCCATAGTCAGTTATGGCTGCTGCTGTATGGGACATTACATGTACCCTGTTAATCCCCCCATACTAGCTAGATGAGCCTTGCAGTACCAGCACAACATTGTTTTACAAATGGGTTGATAGGCATGGGATACCCATTGTGTTCTGGCATGTGTATGTAGTTGTGCATGTCCGTATATCTGTAGGGTACAGCATTCCAAGGCCACATACTCCTATTACTATACTCATTGCCACACAGTATAACAGATAGTGTTTTTCTGTCCATAGGTGAGGCATGACATTGCAACACCCTACTACTTGTGTGGCATGTGCATTAGATGCATATCCCTGTAGTATCACTGTTGGGGTATACTATGGGTTGTATCGCAGTCATGGCCAATTTGTGATGGTGGGTATGGCAGAGTGTCATCATGGGTTTCAGGAAGTACAATATACACTGGGGGATGTGGGTGCTGTGCACACTGTCATTACACCAAGGTACACCCGGTATATGTCCTATGTACCACGTTATGGTTCCCACTGTCACCATCAACCATACAGGTAACCGATACCACAATCAAAGCCAGTTATGCATGTGCTATGTGCAGCCTACCTGTAACACATTGGACACACGGTCAAGTTAGTTAGCAGCGATAGGCCCTGGTATCTCGGATGTGTGTCTGGCTGTTATGTGTCTGTTAATGTGTATATGATGGTATGTCTCGCTATGTATTGTCCATATACACCCATTACATCCCCCATTAGCATACTGTACATGTCTGGGGATTTTCTGCATGTAACATGTAACCTGGAATACACCTCACTCTAAAGACTGTGTGGTGTGTGCAATGCAAGCCATGCACTTCAGTATCACTACATATCTGGGTAGGGGTCTAGTCCCAGTGTTACCAAGTAACAGTGTGTGTGTATGTGGATGGTTCTACATTAGGTTGCAGGGTATACATGCCTCAGCGGGTCACCTGTCCATGTGGCACAGGCAATAACCATTTTAGTAACCTGTGACATGCGTTCAACTGTACCCCAGATATGTCACAGCCATGGTGTCATCACAGTGCCATACCCCATTGTGGAATATGACTGCAGACCATCCTTGTGCTGACACATGTACACCTACAACACAAATGGATAACATTATAGGGACCACAATTAACAAGTGTTACTAACAGCTGTAATGCATCATTGCTGGATGGCTACACCACCTGCCATTTATGTATTGCACTTTACTCCTTATAACATGTTACACTGCAGTATTGTGGTACACTGCAGTACAGTCATCGTGTGCATCAGAACCATATTAGCCTGTCCCTGCATTGATGGTATGGATGACAGGGATGTGGCACAGGTATCATCATATGCACAGGGCATCATTATGCTGACACATGTATGCCTACAACACAAATGGATAACAATATAGAGACCACAACCAACCAGTGTTACTAACTGCTATAAGACATCATTGCTGGATAGCTACACTACCTGCCATTTATGCATTACACTTTACTCCTTACAACATGTTACACTGCAGTACTGTGTTACACTGTAGTACAGTCACCATGTGCATCAGAACCATGTCAGTCTGTCCCTGCATTGATGGTATGGATGACCAGGATGTGGCACAGGTATCATCATATGCACAGGGTGTGATGTTCATTTGCCAGAGGCCGAGGGTGGGCCATATATTTGACACCATGTGTGTGGGTGAGGGGTGTACTGTTGTGAGCTGGGTGTGGTGATGTGGTTTGTGTAGGTATGGGGTTGCCCTAGGTGTGTTTGCATAGTGTGTGGGTATGCATGCACACAGTTCTGCCATGTGGCTGCCCTACACAGGTGTTTATGGATAGCTGCAGACCATACCTGGCAGGATGTGCAGTTCACTGCCTCTGGCCACAGACACATGGACTGTGCCTGCCAGGGGTTCCATGGGCATGTCCAGGTACAGGCCTTGATGTGCCACTCTCACCTGATGATGACAAATGTCCACTGGTACCAGGTCCTTCCTGGGACTGGCCAGGACCACATGCTCGTGGCCTGCTGTGGTGTGGTGTGGACAGCACCCCCCTCAGTGCAGGGGCTCATACTGCCACTACGGGAGCCCCTTGGTGTCCTAGCATGTCCACGTTGATTACCAGCTGTTTGTATTGCTGGCCTGCATTCAAGTGGCCATCGCCACACTCCCACCACACGTTCAAGCACGGACAGACCACTGTTGATGAGGGCCATCATTTAACCAAACCTTTCCTTGAACTCAGTTAATCCCCGGATGGCACCAGCCAGTTCACAGGCATTGTCATTTGCAGATGTGAGGAGCGCTCTGCAGCCTCAGGCCCTGTCTGTGGTAACATTCTATAAGTGTCTGCACCACCATGACAGCCTGAAACATGCACCTGCTGGTACCAGCTATGTTGTCTCTGCCAGGGGCATGATGTCCAGTGGCCCTACCATGAGCACCCTGGGACAACTGCCTATGTGGTGCCCTACTGGACATCCAGCTATGCCTGCTGTGACAGGACACCGTAGGCATGGTTACCACACTTTCCTGTGCACTGCCACCGAATGCCAGCTCTCCCTCTGCTATGGCCACTGGTGATAGGGTGTGTACAGGCACTGACACTGTCTGCAGTGTTGTGGTGGCTAAAAAGAGGATGTCAAATTTTGGAGCAGTGTCAGCCCCTGACAACCCCACCTGTGCCTCAACATTACTATCATCATCTTTGATGTCTGTATGGACCCACCTCACCACCTGTGGGGGAAAACAATAAGCGCACTTTAAAATCTGTACAGCATTGTCTAACAGTACACACACACACACACACACACACACACACACACACACACACACACACACACACACACACACACACACACACACACACACACACACCTCTGTAATACCTACCTGTCCATGGCTTTACAGACAGTCCCACATATATGTCCATGTGGTACCCCATACTGCATCACACTTGTTAACATACACACATTGATACCACTCATTAACATATCAGTCATCTAAATGCCTACACAAGTGGTCACAACACAAGGCCTGTTGCTACTTTACCTGCCTGACCTGTGTGTAGTGGTTTTGTAGTGGTTTTACATGGCCTCACTGCTGTCATTCTGTATGCACCCTATGTATGTCGAGACATGATGAGCATGGCCCCTATATGTGTGGGTTACTATGTTCTATCCATAATATCATGCACTGTTGTGTCATGTATATGTAATGCTCAGTATATGCCAGATATGCTGCTCCTTCAGCCTATCATGTGACACCTATAATATTTGGATAAACTCCCTGGTGTTGACTAGCACTTCCCCAATGCATCTGTAGTGCTGCATATGTGGGTTGTAGGTGACCTCTCTGCTGAATGTGATATTAAGGGTGTACCTGGTGTCTGCCTTCCCTCTGGATGCCTGTTCCATGCTACAGACCATATTATACTATCAGCTGTCCTGTGATTACACACATGACAGGTATTCCTGGTGTGCAATGTGGCAGTCCATGTACATGTACTGCATGATCCCAAAGGGAGGTACTGCTGTATGACCACCCCACAATCACACATGTGCATGCATGGCCAGCCACACAAACACACACACATGCACACAAGCATTCTACATGCATCAACCTCCCTCCACTTCACCAGCATGACCCTACAGACAAACTGACTACCCACCAGGATTCACACACACATACAGGTGAGGTTGCACAATGAAAGTACACACAGTCCTCTTATTACCCCTCTGTTAAAATGCATAACATATGGTACCCGACAGCATGCAGTGCAGCTATAGTCAATCCATGCTGGCAACAGTATACATGTGTGTGATGCAGGTTTATTGCACTTCTTGTTGTGTGTACTACAGCAGTCACTACTCCTGGCAGGGGTATACTAGCGTGGGCCATCTGCAATTGCCAGTGTATGTTCAGTCTGCCCTACACATGTCCCCCTATTCTGCATGATTGCAAGGTCTACCCATGTGCACATCCCATGGTGTTCACACACTGCCATCACTATTACTGCGGGGATAGGGTTACAGTTGCCACAGGTCCTGAACCTGACTATGTGCAGATAGAGCCATTCCTAGCATCCTTAGGATCCCTGCTGTAGTGCACTGGTGTGTCATGCTGACACCCCCCCTCCTTCAGCCTTTATGCAGATGCATGACAAGTACACCCTACACATGTGTGTCACTTTGCAGTGTCCCATACACTGAACACCACATGTTACAGCCTAGATCCAGCTGATAATGTGGACTACTGTAATGCCTTATGCCATAGTGTATCTTTGCAGCAGTTGCCATTGTCCTACAGGTATATACACTGGTGTTGCACAGTATATGGGTGTTGTTCCGAACATATCCCTACTGTAGGCCATGTCGCTCACCATTATGTTACTCCCTGTGAATGCATTTTGTAATGACAGGATGTTAGTTATCATGCAGGTGTCTGACATACCCTTCCAATACCCCATCATAGTCACCCCTGCAATGCCGTGCATTTCACAGCAACAATACTTGCACATGTACAGCATGCATTCAGGGTAGGTGTGTTAGATGTGTGCATGGAATATACCATCGCCATTACATGCCTGTTGTTTTGGTAAGCATCTACATAAACCATACTCACCAGCTACAGGCTGCTGCTGTGGTAGTATCCTGGAGGGACCTACATAAGAGGGTGAGAGATGCAATGTCAGTGGCCACACCTGTGGCAGTGCTACAGGGTGGCTGCAGTATTACAATACATCAATGGTACATTTCCACAATACTACCACATCTGGACATCTGTTTATCAATACAATGCAGCAACACAATATATCTATGACATGTCGGATATGCATGCTCTACCTGTACCGATGCAGATGTATATGCAAAAGTGGTGTATTGATGTACCCTGTGTCCTTACCGGCATGCTCCTCGGCCGGTGTGTGGGTGCCACTCACCTCCACAAAGTTGTCCAGCGGTTGGTGGCTGGCCAGATGGGCAGGTGTTACGAGACTGGCCAGGAGCTCCTCCATATGTGTTGGGGGGATGGATGGCATGGCCCCCTCCTGTGGTGAGATGATCCTCCTGGACTGCAGCAGCATGCTGACAGGCATTGTGAAGCAGGTCAGAACAATGATGCCGGACCTCTCATAACTGCGGTTGTGCAGTCCGACATCATTGACCCTGTGGACTAGGTCATTCCACAGAGCGGTTTGCTCCTGCTGTTCATGGGCAGCCCTGCCAAATAGCACTGGGTAGTGCTGGATTAGGTGTGTGATAAGCACATCATTCTCAGCTGTCGAATAGGTAGGCAAGCATGCATGTGACATCTTGGTTGAAAGACATAAAGATGGAAACAGGTTTGAGCAACTCATACAGCAAGGTTACCACAGTTTGTAATACACATCTCTGTCACCCCCCACCATATCAGCTTCAACAAACTGTACACACAACTCATTAGGTATGTCTACAGCTTACCTATCAGTGCGACAGATATTGCATTGTACCACACTTTCTGTTATGTGATTGTAGCCATGTTCCCTGTGTGGACACTATCATTGCTGGCCTGTTACAGACTATTCACCTGCATGCCATTGTCAGGGCCACTATGGTTCCATATATGCCAGTGGAATGGCTGCTTTGTGATTGCTGCACATGTGACATTCTGTGCTGCTGGGGATATCTATGCGTGCTGTTGGACATGTTCCAGGATTGTGTAGACTATTGCTACCAACATATGTTCTATAGCAGTGACACAATCACATGTATATGTACTATTGGCCAGCAGAACCACCTCTCCAAACCCATCTGCCCATGTTAACTGGCCACATTACATGTGTGTCCCAACCTGGGGCCCCCTCATGTACTGGTCCAGCAATACCATCAGGTAGAACCAACCCAGGGGATGTTGTCCCCCCCCCTCTGGGGGCACACATAGACATGTTCCTGTTCCCTGAGGTCAGGTCTAGGGTCTGTTCCATACCAGGCTCCACAGACACATGTGGGATGAGCTACATCACTCTGAGGCACCCAGTACACATTTACATGGCCGACATACTCCTGCTGCTCAGCCTTCAGGCCAGGCACATTCAGGATGTGGACTGCTGTTGTGAGTTGCAGCGGATGGGAGGCTTGTTCCCATTGTGCCCATATTGGGGCCCATGGGGCGTCCACATCACAGACCACACACATCATCCACATGTGTAACACACCACCCCTGTAGACTGTCCTCTATATCTATCAACCCTGACCACCTCCACAACTATACTTGCCATACTTCATCATATTCCCATTGCATACTTCATAAGCAAGGGCAATTTGGTCCCAACAAGGGATTAACATGTGACATACCCATCCATGTTGCACACATTTCCAGCTGTAGATATCTGTGTGTATTGCTATGTGAGCTGTTGCCTCACACATAGCATGCATCACTGTGGTAGTAATATAGAAGACATGTATTTAAATACATATATGTTTGTGTGTGTGTTTGTATATATGTAGACATGTGCATATAGGTTTATATCTATATATGTGTAGATATATGTGTTGTATATATGTGCTCATATATATGTCTACATATGGGTATCTGTATATTCATGGACATACATGCTGATATATTTATATATTATATATGTGTACATATGTACACATTTGCATACCTATATGTGGGGTACATTCAGACATCAGATCCACAATCACACAACACCTTCCTGCACAGCTGCACTGTTCTGCCTTGCTACAACACAGACAGGTGCCACATATGGACATGGCCTGACATTAGGGGGGTATATGTAGGACCAGATTGCAGGTAACCCTATTACACACCTATGGCATTCCTGCATGCTACATTACAGATGAACCTGAGTATCCTGCAAGGGGTGTGCTGTGGGTCCCACGTGTCCATCATAATGGGATTACTTCCACCACCAGCTATTGACCACACTAATATACATGTCTTACAGTACACAACCCACACTATGATGACTTACATCTTGTCAGTCAGTGCTGATCTACACAGTTGACAGCTATGGCCCACTACCCACAGGGACAGACAGTATTGTCCATAGCAGTTGTTCAGTTGAACATCCTTACAACAACACCTGATGGTACATATAAATCATTCCACATCATCTATCCCATCATTATGAACCAGGTACTACATTCAATTACATGCATACATACTTCACATACCTGTTGTGGGGATGACGTCTGTTCTGGATGGTTTGCTGGATGTTAGAATGGTTTGTTCTTCCTTTGGCTTTTACTTTGCCTTTGTCTTAGGCTTTTTTTTCACTCTTTCTCTTTCTCGCTCTCTCTCTCTCTTTCTCTCTTGGTCGCTCTCCAGTAAATGGATTGAGCTGCTTTAAATAGATTGCAGCATGGCTTTTGTAGGTGATGCACATGATCAGGTGATGGCCTCTGCACCAATCAGTGTCCTCCACTTGCTAACTGCATGCAGCTTGCTGTGTAGTACTTCCAATTACCACTGTCATGGCAACCACCTACTATAAATCCCTACATCGTGTGGGCGTGGTCCCTTTACCTTTCCTGTGTGATGGACGTCCTTCCTGTGTGTGGGCATCAGCGTTGCAGACAGCAGGTAGCAATAACTCTTACAGGAGAACCTGCACACTCAGGCCAGCTACATATTTGTAGGAGGATCCAGAACTACAGACAGAGTGTGAGTAGAATTGTGGTATGCTTTGTATAGTACTGGTGTTACAGGGTTTGTGTGTACATACTAGTTTACCTTGGAATGCAGTCTGTCTGCATAGCTCTCAACTTTGGGCCTATCCTTTGATGGCCAGATGTGTGCCTATTATGTTTTGTCTGTTCACCACACAGGTCTTGTGCTAGATATTTCACTGGCAGTGTGTGTGTGTTGAGTGCTATCAGTACATGGCTACATCCATTTATGTTTCTAACCTCAAATCCCTGACTAAGGGTATGCTGCAGACTATCCTGTAACACCAGCGTTGCTTAGTGTATGACAACAGTTTTCCACATATGGGCCTGTGTTCCAGCATCTGTCCTCCACCTACATACCAGGCTTTGCACATATGACATGCTGTCAGGGGTTGTTCTGTAGTGGGCTGTGAGTATGTCATGCTGCCATTCCTGCCATCAGTTCACTGCTGTTGTATCATCCGCACATATGGTGGGGCAGGGGCCTTATATGTGTGGGCTTCACCTACACAATACATGTGTGCCCTTATGCACTCCAGAGGCCAGTGTATGTAACAGTGGTATATGGCTCTGTATTATTGAGTCTAGGGGGGGGGGGGGATTCACCATAACTAACGTAGGCTGTTACAACATGTGACGGTATCAGGGGTGAGCTGTATTAAGGTATCTGAATGTACATTACCATACAATTCACCTATATTTAAAATAATTCAATAAATTGGGTTAATGCAGGCCTACTGCCTCCTGCCATACAGACTGTTCTGTTTATCAGAGTGCTTGTGATGGTGTCAGTTATGCCTTGTTATGTAACAGTTACATCACATTGTGTCAACTGAGGTCTTTACCACCTAGGGATTGTGTACAGAGTGTATATAGAGGCTGCTGAACTATACATCTGCATTACTTAGTGTTGATTGTTTGGTATCCTGTGGCCCAGTCTGTCTTTACTATTGTACTATTTGAAGGCCTCGGCCTGGACAGGAACATTTGTAAACCTTTCCAGACTACTGTATTAGTATAACTGTTTCACAGCTGCATTACTCTGTTTATATGGATGTCAGTGTCTAGACAGCTATATGACATGGCATATACAACCGTAATAGTACACAAATAAAGGTTTGCCATTTATGCAAACCTGTGGGGGTGTTATATCCTTTAACCTCTCTGTGGGTATATGTTGCAGGCAACAATTGTCATTTGTATTGGTGGCTCATACAGTGTCCAGGTGTTAAGGTGTTAACTGTAGCATAGTGGCTGTTCCATATTGTGTCCACCTTCTACATATGTATCTTACTATAAATATCTCTGCGTGTGTATGTGTTGTTACATATATATATATATATATATATATATAATATATATATATATATATATATATATATATATATATATATATATATATATATTTATATATGTATGTATATCTGTATCTGCATATATGTGTCTGTGTATATGTATCCTAGGGATATTGATAGGTTCCACATTGTACATTCCCTATGGGAGCCAGACTGCACTGCATGATATGTTACTGATACCAGCCTGACATCATACAGGTGGGATGGAGTACTGTTATCATCTTGTGCCCATGTCGTGTCAGGTCCTGATTGTGGGATCTGCAACACTTGGTAGTGTATTGCAGGGCGGACATGCTTGGCTGTGGGAGGTATATACCTATTCGTACAAGACATATGTTGTTTGGGGCCTCTCAACCCCATTAACGGTGCATGTGGATACATATGTTTTTGTTATGTTCCCATTGTTATCTACAGATGCATGTCCATATATGCCTATATAGATATATATATCTACTTACATATATATATAACTTGCTGTATATATTTAGACATATAGATGTAGACATATATATCTATAGATGTATGCGTTTGTATGTATATGTGTATATATATATATATATATATATATATATATATATATATATATATATATAGATAGATAGATACATATATATATATATATATATATATATATATATATATATATATATATATATATATATATATATATATATATATACATATATAGATATGTTGTATCTGTTTAGATATTAATATATATATATATATATATATATATACACACACACACATATACATCTACATGTTGGAATACATTCTTTGTACTGTTGAATGACTGGGCTGGATGATATGTTTGTGAAAACATCAGGGTTATGTATATCTGACATGGTTTAGTGGTAAATCACTTTGGTTATGATGTGCAGGGACTTGGGTTTGAGCCTTGCAGAGGCTGTTTATTTTGTTGCTGAGCAGAACAAGGGCCGTTGGATGCAGAGTGATTAAGGCACTTTTTAGCAGTTGTAAGCGGGATTGCGCAGAGGTAAGCACTGCTAACTTTGGTTACAGTTTCTTATACTCAGTTAGCTTCTAAATTGCTTAACCAGTCTAGGCAATGCTTACCCCCATGCAGACAGGCTTAAACCTGCTTACTCCTGCTTACTACCATGCTAATTTCTTTAAAAGAAAAGAAAAAAGGGTTGATAGGAAAGTGGTAAAAATGGAGCACAATGGTGCAGGAAGGGTGTGAGGAAGGTCCATAGTTGCCCATTTCTTCTACAGCAACAGTTGTGCATATACAATGAATTTGGAGGTAGATTTGGACTCTCAAACCCCCGGGAGGGGGTGAGGACAACAATAATAAGTTGTGATGCCAATGAGACCAGATTACATGTGTCCAGTGGACACGTGTACGAAATGGACAGCTATGTATGGGGCGAGTTTTTTTTTTTTTGGGAACAGGCTGCCCTTTTTTCTTTTTTTTCGGGTGAGAGTGGGATGTTGGGGAGGGCTAGTAGGCATATTTGGGGAGGTAGGTTGGATAGGTTAACAGACAAGACAAACAAGATGTATACAGGGGCGGTATGTGACACATGTGGGGGGTAAACACCTTGATGGGGAGGGGTGTTGGGAAGTCAGAAGCAAATGAGCCCTCTAGTGGACACAGTGTGACTGAGGTCCCCACCCATGGGCAGTCACCACTACACATTCGCAGCCCTGAAGGTGGCTGTGCTGAGGGCTGAGGTGCAGAGCCAGGCTGACCCATTAATTGCAACACATGGCCCTCGAGCTTGCATAGCAGATCACTAAATTGCTGGTTGAGCTCGCTACCCACCACGACCCGGACCTGGTGACTGGTGACAGGTTCCTGTCCATGTCCACTCCTGGGGGGCGAGCACCATCCCCTGAGGCAGTTCCACCCAAAGGTGGTGCAGGACCTACAGACAGGGAGGTCCTGGTTTGGGCCCCAGACATGCTGGTGCCCGGTGCCACGGCCAGCTGAGGTAGGACAGATGGGTCCGCTGGGACCGCCCTTCCGAAACTTGCTATAGTGTTTAGATTTTATCATCATATGTGGGTTAGTAATAGTCAACACATTCTAGGGTTAGGTATAACAGCATGCATAGATATTCCCATTAACCCAGAGATCAGATATGGAACAGCTGCAGAGCAAACAGAGCACATGCATATATGAGACCACAGTGGTAATAAGAACAGCATTCAGGTACATTGATGGCACCATACCACCAATGTTAGAATAATTCAATATAGCACATGCATGGGAACAATTAAAATATTTATCAAACAATTGGACATTATCAGAACACTGGAGTCATTACATACCGGTTGTGGTGGCTGTGTTGTTTATTGTTGGAGATATGGTGGAGGGAAGAGAAAGATGTCAATTAACAACTAGTATATTCTTGTAGTCCACATTACTTTCCTAGTCAGTGCTGTTATCTGTATCTTACAAGTCTTACTACACCACCCTATAACCTTAGTTTGGACAGTGATATGGCTCTCATCATCGTTATACCCAAACTGATTTTACCTGCAGTCTACAACTTTTACCTGGTATACCTGTGGAGGGAATGTTTGTTAACACTAACTGTTTCTGCACATACTCCCAGATTCCAGGTTGATGTTGTGCACATAGCTATGCAACTCTTTATGCACAGACTCTGGCCATGTGTTGACCACATGCAGGTGTACCGGGACATATCTAGACTATTGCCCTCTTCAACCTTTAGTGACTTGACACACACACATATACATGCTTTCCTACACAGTTATATTATGTAGCACAGTATGGGTGACAGTGATCAGTGATACTGTATTATTCAGAGAACCTGCAACACTCACACTTCCCTACAATACCAGAGTAAACAGTACCAGTACAGGGTATAATGGTTTTTATTTCTCAGCACAGTCTTCGTATCTGACGTACCTGTGGGAGCAATGTTTGTTTGCACTACCTGAATGTTGCCACTAAAAGTTCCAGATTACACATTAGTATTATGCACATACATCTCACTCTGTTACTGTATACACTCTGGTCATAGCTTGACAACATGGGGGTGTAGATAAGACATACTTGGCTTATTACTCTCCTAACAGTTTCTGGAGTTGCTACAGTGACAAGTTTGTTCTCATAAATGTTTGACAATCACTTGTATTCCCTGTTTGCTGGCTAAACATCTGGGATCATCCCACAGACCTACCAAGGGGACAGGGGGACAGGCAGCAGATATGGGCCCATATACTGGACATTCTGGTCTTATCTGTACAGTTGTGGGGTATGATTCTGTATGCAGCCTATTTCCACTCCCAGGACTCAGACCATGGCTGTGTCTGCTGCAACTTAAATACTGTCCATCAGAGTTGTGTGTGCTATATAGATATTGTTGTATATCTCCTATCTGCTTTCTGTGTTATAAGTCTCCTGTGCTTTTGCATTCTGACCTTGTGTTACAACACTCTTATACAGATTTCCTAGACAGTTATATTTTGTAGGACAGTGTGGGTGACAGTGATGAGTAATACCTCATTATTCAGAGCAACTGCATCAGTCGCAATGCCATACGATACTAATGTAAACAGTACCAGTACAGGGTATCATTCTTGTATTTTTGGGCATAGTGTTGGTATGTGACAGACCTGTATGAGAACTGTTTGTTAGCACTACCTGAATGTTGCCACACACAGTACCAGATTCTGCATTAGTATTATGCACATACATCTCACTCTGTTACTGTACACACTCTGGTCACAGCTTGACAAGATGGGGGTGTAAATGGGACATAAGTGGCTTCTTAGTCTCATAAGGTTTTGGGGAGTTGCTAGTGTGCCAGTTTTGTTCTCATAGATGTGTGTCAATCAGTTGTAGTTCCTGTTTGCTGCCTATACATCTGGGATCATCCCACTGATTTTCCAGGGGGACAGGTTGACAGGCAACAGATATGGGCCACTCTACTGGACATCCTGGACATATCTGTACAGTTGTGGGGTATGATTCTGTATGCAGACCGCTACCACTGACAGGATTCAAACCATGGCTGTGTGTTCTAAAAAAAAAAACAGTTCACATCTCAGTTGCATGTGCCATTCAGGTTTTGTTGTCTACCTTTTCCCCTATTTTCTGTCTATGTGTCTCTCAGTTGTACTAAATGGACTCTGGGGATTACACCAGTCATATACAGGCATTCCTATACATTCTATTTATGGTGCATGGTGTGAGTAACAGTGCTTTTTATGACAGTAATATTACATGAATGCAAATCTACATTACCATATGATACCAGAGTATACACATGTAGTCCAGCAGTTAGACCTTTATTGTCAGACTATTACACTTGTATTTACATAAATAATATATGAGTCTTTTCCTGCCATATTCTCCGGTGTATGCAGTATTTGCCTTACACAATACAGGTTTTATACAGGCAATAAATTTACTAATACTTTTAGATTTATTTCCTGTGACAGTACATGCAAGAGTATTACTGACCTGCCTCACATCACAACCTCTCCAGGTGATTGTCATTGGCCTCCTGGGTTGTGGCCCGCTCGAGTGAAGCTGTGGAGGACATAAGAGGAATATTTAGCCATACCTATCCATGATATGTATGAGCTGGCAATTATTACACACTTAGTGGGGTGATACTTACACACAGCTGGGACATCCCCTGCCATTCTAGCCTCTTGGATCCACTGCTCCAAGAGGTCCTCCTTACGCCACTTCAGGTTGGCATAGTGATGCCTGATCTGCTCACTACTTTAGGGTATGCCAGTGGCACTGGTGAGGTCACGGGCGAGACGGTCCCAGGCATCCACCTTATATTGGGAGCCCTGGTACTGGCCCTGCAGCAGTGTCTGTTCATGGTCTTTGACAAGGAGTCCTGCCATGACTCTGGACTCCTGGATGCACCAGCACTGCGCCCGAAAGCACACACCCTCTCCCCTTTCTGACATAGTGCCTGCAAGGGAAACTACAACCAGTTATGAGATGTATTCCTGCCTCTTGGGTTTAATTAGGGCCGATTTCCTGCACTTTTCATGATTGGCCAGTTTTGAAAAGGCTAAGCTATGGGCAAACCTGCCTTAGCTAAGGTTGGCATTGTTTAAAGGGATATAACACTGGGCACATTGAGTTAGCTGGCCTACACATTGATTACACCTCCTAAGCTGGCCTGTGCAATGCTTAGCATTGCTTACATTTGACTTTGCATTATATTTCCTTTTTGGCATTGATTTATTATTCATTACATCTTATATGTATGCCTGGTATCCATGATTCATGTGTACGTACACTGTATTGGGTCTTTGTGTTTTATTGGGGACTTAAACACTCTATTACAATTACACCTGACGTCTGGGCTTACTGCTGTACTCCAGTTCACATATCTATGTTATGTAGTGGGTTATGGAACATATGTCTGTATACTGATTCCTTTCACAGGTTCAGTTTGATTTTACTACAGTGAAAACTTGTTTGCTGATACCTCATTCTTCTGTACTGGTGTGATGGCTTGGTGGTTAACTACTGTGACTATAGTGTATAGGGTCCTGGGTTCAAGACCTGCAAGGCTGTTTTTTTGTTGATGGGCAGAACAAGGGCCATTCGATACAGAGTGATTAAGGCACTTTTTGCATTTGTAAGTGGGTTTGCGTGGGTTTGTGCGAGGGTAAGCAATGTTAACCTCCGGTTACATATGCTTACAGCAAGTTAGCTTCAAAATTGCTTAACCTGTGTGCGCATTGCTTTCCCCCATGCAAATGGGCTTAAACTCACTTACTAGTGCTTAAATATGCTTACTACTGCTTATTGGTGCTTAAACCTGCTTACTAGTGCTTTATTCATTATGACACTGACACCTCACATGTGCATTTACTGCAGTACTCCTGTTCACAAATATATGTTATTTAGTGGGTTAAGCAACAAAAATATTGGTCATAACGTGCTTTGCCATGGAAAATGGAATGAGTTGCAGTGGGACTTGAACCGGGAATGACTGCTCATAAGGTGAATGCTCTGCCCACTACACTATTGCTATGCTGCTTCATTTGCATATATCTTCCTTGTTATCCTCTTCAGCCATTTAAGCTGCATTAACTGTAGCTAAGTGATGGGCACACCCGTGCACCTATGATTAGCTTTAATCGGATTTAAAAAAAAAAATAAAGAAATACAGGTTTGTTCATTTTATTTGTATTTACTTGCTGTTGTACACCAGGGGGAATGTTGGTGGGGATATCTGGACACCTATGAGTGGTCTCGCTCATTTCTTGGGCCTATCTACTGTTATTCATTGCTGGGGGGTGTATATTCTAAGAGCTCTGCTTTCAGACACGCCCCCTGCACTCTTACATGCTCCATGTAAGATTAGGCGCTCAGGCAGTGCACCTCATTAATATGCATGGCGTGCTGCTTCCTGCTCCTAAATGTGAGCTTCCGTGCAGGACTAAGCTAGTCCTGCACGGAAGATTAGCAAATCTGGGGGATAGTGTATAACATAGAATTCAACAGATATGACTGTTATCCAATAATTCTTTAGAGAGTTGTAGTGAGAAAATTTGACAGTATTCTGAAGACAGTTTTAAAGATGACATTCTGCAGACAATTTACATATAAAATTTTAGTCATAGAACTCTATATATAGAACTGTAAAACATCATTCTTTTGATAGAACTTTAAGCACAGAATTCTGTAGTAGAATTCTAAATACAAAATTCAACAACTAAAATTCTAAATATCAAATTCTAAACATATAATTTTGCAGACAACACTGGAAATACAAAATTTCACAGAGGAAACTAATCACAGAATTCTACAGATTGATTTTAAGCAGGATAAAACAGATAGAATTTCAGATGCAGAATTCTACTGATATAATTAAAAACCATGCAATCTATAGCTAAAGTTCTACAATCTCTATTATAAAAAATAAGTCTACATAGAAAACGCTAAAGATAGAATTCTTAGCACAGATTGCTACAGTTAGAATTCTAATTATAGAATTGTACAGATAACAACTTAAGCATAAAATACTACAGCCTTTAAAAGTAGAATTCTGCAACTAGAATTCTAAACACAGAAGGTTAGAGTAATATACAAAATGTTTGACACAGAATTCTAAACACACAGCAATCTATTGATGAGTCCAACGTGTGGAATTTTGAGTGCAGAATATTATAGATAAAATTCTAAACTCAGCATTCATGACTGGAAAATAATTAGTTTCAATTCTAACCACAGAATTCTACAGAAAGCATTCTACAGACACAATTCTAAACTCAGTACACTAAATATAAAACTAAACTTAAAATCATTTATATAAGTTTTTTTTTTTTAAATACTACAGAAAGAATCATGCAGAGGAAATTCTACAACTATAATACAAAGCAGAATTATATAGCTAGAATTCCAGGTACAGAACTCTACAGCTCCCATCAGATGATTCAGGATAAATTGCTCTAGTGTCAATAGAATGAAAAAAAGATGTAAAGCATAAAATATTGAGAGCTCTTTTCCATGGGAAATCATTGACAGTATGGCTTATAGCTGACTGGTGGCAATGATTCATAGTTTCATAGGTTCCTAGGTAGGTACTAGGCTATCGGCCCAAGGGCCTAAGTAAGCCTAGCCAACAAGTTTCCCTGGCTTATGCCAACCAAGAAAGTTAATTTCCTGTGCCCCTGTTGAGCAGAGCCACAGAAGTGATCCCCGGGGTGTATTTCCTATTTTCCATCCACTCGTCAAGATTTTTCTTGAAGAGTGCTAATGAGGAACTTTGCTTGACATAGATGGATAGCTTGTTCCAGAGTATAGGAAGTCTCTGGGACAGGAATCTTTCTCTCCAGCATGTCCTGTTTATTGTGGTGACAAGGTTTAGGTCCCCAGAGCATGTAGCTCAGAGGGAGTGGGATTTCTTTAGGTGTAGCATGTCCAACAGCTCTGGGTTTAACATAGCTTTATATGTTAGACAGAGATCTCCTCGGAGTAGGCGATATGCTAGAGTAAAGCTGGAGGTTTTTTTGAAATGGTCAGTGTAGGGCATCTGTGTGAGGCCAGTAATCCTCTTTGTGAGGTACTTCTGTGGCCTTTCCAGCTGCTGCAGATGTCCTGTGAGGTACATTCCAAAAGGGGTATTGTACTCTATAATGGCTCTAATGAGTGCTGAGTAAAGGGGAACAATGACCTCATTTTTTCTGGATGAGAACCCTTTTGTGATGAGATATGCCACATAGAAGGATTTTCTGACTACTGTGGTGATGTGATTATCAAAGGAGAGGCTACTGTCCACCTGGATCCCAAGGTCTCTTATCACACATTCTGCATTAAGTAGACTGCTGTTTATGTGGTAGTTCATGGGTACAGAGTTTTTACCAAAGGGGATGACAATGCACTTTCTAGCACTGAGCTTGAGCCCATGCCTCTGACACCAGGCATCTGTCTCAGTGAGACCCTTCTGTAGGATGTCCACATCATTTGGGGACTCAACTATGGCTCCTAGTTTGCAGTCATCTGCAGACTTCATTAGCCAAATGCCTTCTGTGTTAGCCTGTACTTCAGAGAAGTAGATACCAAACAGGAGAGGTCCCAGAACTGAACCCTGTGGTACTCCACTTGTCACTGGTTTGAAGTCAGATTTGGAGTCTGCAACTTTTACAGTGTGGGTTCTGTCAGTGAGCCAGTTGGCAACCCATCTTGTGACATAGGGATTTATACCTAGTTTAGTGAGTTTAGCTATAATTCCAGAGTGGGGGATGGTGTCAAAAGCCTTGGCGAGGTCAAGATAGGCTGTGTGAACCACCTTACCCTCGTCTACAGCTTTGATGACTGCCTCGGAGAAGTTGATCAGGTTCAGAAGGCATGATCTGTCTTTCACAAACCCGAACTGTGTGGGATCCAGAGTATGGAGGTTACCAATGTCTTTGTTTATGAGTTCCATGATGATACGTTCCATGGCCTTGCAGAACAGGCTCATCAGGTTAATAGGGTGATAGTTCCCAGGATCAGTGGTGGCTACCCCTTTGTGGAGTGGGATAACTGTTGCTGTGCACCATTCAGTGGACACAAAGCCTGATGTGAGACTATGACTGAACATGGTGCTTAGCTGGGGAGCCAGTTAGTTCTGTAGTTCGTGTAAAACGCAGCCTGGGATGTTGTCCAGTCCCGTGGATGCTGTGCTTTTGGTTTTAGAGACTGCATCTTTTACCTGCATAGATGTGATTACAGGGACTCTGCATTCTTCCTGTGTAGATATGGGGCCTTTAGGGGGTGAGGGGGGGGGTAAAGTTAGCACTGAACCTATCTGCCAGGATGTTGGCAATATCAGTCGGTTCTGTAATTTTTGTGCCGTTGTGCTGTAACTCAGAGCAGATCTGAGTGTTGCCATTGAGACTCTTGACATAGCTATAGAATGTTTTGTGGTTGCCCTTAGAATCAGTGGCGATTTTGTTTTCGTAGATAGCTTTGGAGATCGTATAAGGGATCTCAGCTTGTTACTTTGGCTGACCAGGCAACTCTTCCACTCATGGAATTTTACTCTCTTTTGCAACAGTTTCTTCCTTCTGTTGTAGAGTTTGTTTATGGCAGGGGACCACCAGATTGGCTTCCTTTTTTTGGAGGGTAGCATCTTGGTTCTGTTTGGGATAGCACAATCCATGCACTCATGTAAGTGCTTATAAAGTGCATTTGTGTAGGATTCAACAGTCGCAACTGTATTGTCCATCTGCATGGATGCCGTGAAGTTTGCCATTTCTGTCTTAGGAAGCATGAAGTTGGCTTTGGAGAAATTTTTTACCATGGTCTCCTTAATGGTGGGTGGGGGTGGGATGCCGATATCTAGGGTGATCACTCATTTTGGGAGATTTCTTCCTTATTTGAGTTGGTGTAACTATGGAGATGGATATAAATAAGTTTGTACGGGGCTTCACCCCATTGGAAGTGCATGGAGGCTTGCCCCACCGCAATAAATAAATAAATAAATACATAAATAGATTTTTTTTCACCCTTTTGTGTTTTGGGCAATTTTTTTCATCGTTTTGTCAAGATGGCTTTCAAGACATCAATGTTTCATACTAGAACTGAACTTTACTTGTAGGCTTAACCAAGGAAAAATGTCAACAACAGAAGCACCTATCATACAGTTATTAAATAGAATTATGCACGTTTGTAGCCAGATTTCCAAAGACAGAATTCTACAGAGAAACACTGAGTTCTAAATGTAGAATTCGAAGCAAAGAATACTAGTGAATTCTAGAGGTTGTCAAAATAGAAATTAAAACGTTGAATTATATGATCAGAAAATACAGAACTCTGTAAGTAGAATTCTCAATACCCATGCTGGTGTAACACTGCAGACATAATACTGCGGCTTGATTTCTAAACAAATAATTTATAAACAGAATTCTGCAAAAAGAACAAAACATAAATTCTACTAATAAAGCTTTAAACACAGAACAAGCTGTGTGTTTCTAAATAGGCAATTCCACATACTGTAGCTCTTAACTAGGAGTTCTGATAAATACTTGCAGACAGATCTTGAAAACAAATCTATACAGATATAATTTTATACATTAAGTTCTTCACATAGAATCTGAGAATAGGGAACACATAGTATTATACAGATAATAATCAAAACTTGAAACTCTATATGAAGTCCAAGCAACAGAATTCTACAGATTGAATTTTAAACACAGATATCTGTAGAAAACATTGCATGGAAATAAATATACATATACAACGGTACTTACGTATTATCGCAACCACATTTTCGAGGTTGCGTTAATACTTATGTTGGCCTGAAAAGGAGTGTGGGATTTAACGTAAGATGTAATGTAATGTCTGTATTAAAAGCAAGTAAGTTTTTTGTATTACATTCAGGAAGTTAAACAACCGTGAAAGTTACATGCGTACTGTTCAATCGGATCGGCTGCTGTTGTACTGTCCAAAGGATTATATGAAGTCTGAATTGTTTTTAATTGGCTGAGTTGCTATCCTTCTGTCGAAAGGATTATTTTGCAGATGTACCCCTACTTTATTTTAACTATGAGGTGGAAGGTGTTAGGGAGCTGAAATACCCAAAACATATTGCGCTGTAGTTTTACTGACAGTCGGAACTCCATTAACACTTTATAGTGACTATGTTAAATCAAGTGTGGACAAATGATTTTCCTTTAGTGCTGCACCCAAAGACACTTACTTTAATGTTTCTGTAGATATAAAGACACTATTTTTTTGGTCGACAGTACTCTTCAAGCAACTCAGATTACATTAACTGTACTAAGCACCCGCAAGTTCCGCAACTTACTTGCAGGTTTACTGGTAATAGTAATTCCACGCATTTGTCAAACACATTGTTTAAGCAAGTCAAATGACACTACCTGTACAAAACACCCTCAACTTACCTGGCAGAGGTCTTAATGATCAAGACAGATAACGACAAATAATAACAAGATTCCCTTCTATGACATTAAAATAAAACGAGTTACAATTACTCCACTCAGCCCCTGCCTGCAAGCCAAACTACAAAATAAAAAGCCAATGAAATGCTTCATAAAATCTTGTTATAATCCATGGGTGTATGCCTCGACCCTGCTGCTGAGGACACTGAGATGACAACTTGGTAATGCTGTACTCTGTCCAGCATCATCCCTTTTTATACGTTTCACTCCACAGCTAACTACTTTTTAAGATGTTTAACAGATAAACCTGCTCAAACAAACAAAAAAAGGTAAAAGAAAACTTTGTGTCTGTCATTTTTAAAACACTATCTGTACCATTTACACACCGAGAAGCAACTTGTATTACTGCAAAAATGTGGTTGCGATAATACGTAAGTACCTATACAATTTTAAATGAAACAATTTTATAAATAGAAATTCACAAGACTGAATTCTAAACAAAGAAGTCTATAGAAAAATATCTAAAGCTAGATCTCTTCATATAGAAACTAAACAATGAATTTTACAGAATACCAGATACAGACTTTGAAAGATGGAATCTAGAAATAAATTCTAAATACCAAAATCCACACACAGTTTTCATTACAGAATTATACCGATAGAACTGTAAACAAATAAACAATTCTACAGTCAGAAGTGTAAATGCAAAATTTTACACACATGATCTTAAATAGAGATTTTTACAAATACAATTCAACAGATAAAAAATCAGAACATAATTGTGCCTTGTTGCTGAGTACACATCATAGAGTATGTCTTTGCAACAACAACAAAGTGAAGAACCAAACCAGCAAATGGAACAAGCAGGCACAATGTAGAAATACACCACTTTAATAGTTCAAAACCACAGGTAAAACAATATTCCACATGTTAAGCGATTTCTTCCCCAACTACAAGGGACTTCATCAGAACAAATGAATGTAACATCCCAGCCATTTTTATGTGTGTACCCCACCCCAATTAATCATGTTTAACTGTTTAATTTAATAGAAGGCTTTAAAACATGAAAGGTAAAACATAATATAAACTCAACCTATGCATGCTAAAAATGTGTTGTATGTATGAATTAAAACACTATCCTAAAATACTTTTTAACTTTAAAATACTAGCTATGCTAGTCATTTCATTAATTCCTGGATACTCCACAGCATTCAAACGCAGCTGCCATTTCAGCTCACTGATGTCCAAATGTATGTCTAGACATTTTCGCTGTATGTCTTTTTTAAGCTGTTGTATTACCAGGAACTTAAACGTGTGCTCTTTTTGATTCTGCACATGCCTACTCAGGGCACTGTTTGACCTACTGTATTTTATGTAGCTCAAATACTCTCCAATTCTGTTCTTGAATTTCCTACAAGTTTTTCCTATGTAAACTATGGGACATTGTTGGCATTTTGCCATGTATACAACATTAACACTATTACAGTTAAAATGTCCATTAATAAAAATATTCCTATTGTTCAACCTGAAAAGTCCTCCAGTCTCCATAATGTAGGAGCAATAAATACAATTATTGCACTTAAAATTACCTAGTTTTCTGTTCCAACATTCAGGTGCCAAATTTGTTTCCAAAATGTCCGTGAATGACCTGTCCTCCCTGTATACCAATTTGGGATTTTTACCCACTCTAAGTGCAACATTCGATTCAAATTGTAAAATATCCCAGTTGTTCTTGATAATGTTAAATATGATGTCTGCATCCTGGTTAAAAGTAATGATTAAACTAGTTTGAATATCATCGTATTTACTTAAAATTTCCCTGTCTGGCGATATCCTAGTTTTGTGTCCTAAAATGGGCTTGTAAATCCCATTGTCACACTTATTTTTTACTTCCATACAAATTTCATTCAGTAGACTACTAGGATAACCCCTTTGATCAAATAACTGGATTATGAACTCTGTTTCTCTTAAGAAATCTTCTTGTTGGCTAACCATCCTGGCAGCCCACATCAGCTGTCCCGTAACAGATTTCTTCTGATGGTGTGGGTGCCAGCGGTTGTAATCTAGGTATGAGTTGGAAAATGTCGGTTTTCTGTAAATATTAGTAATAAAACTCTTACCATCTTGATCATTTTTTAAATCCACATCCAGATAGCTAATAGTTTTTCTGTGATATTCATAGGTAAACTTCAAAAAATCTAGAGTATCATTAATGTAAACCAAAAACTCATTTAATTAAATCTCAGAACCCTTCCAAATCAGAAACAGGTCATCCAAAAACCTAGTGTAATGTATTATCTTGGGGGCAAAGGGACTTTGCATAACATATTTTTGCTCCCAAAATGACATAATTAAGTTTGCAAATATGGGGACACACGCTGCCCCCATTGCTACCCCCTTGAATTGTTTGTAAAATTGCCCCTCTAGATACACATAATTACTTTTAAGTACTAACTCCATCAAGGTGATGTATTTATTAATTTGATCCTGGTCAAATTTTTGGGTTCTAAATAACTGTTGTTCTAACCATTTTAGTCCCTCATCATTGGGTATTACTGAAAATAAATTGTATACATCCACTGTGACCATAATTAGATCACTGCTGATGTCCACCCCATTTAATTTGTCCAAGAACTGCCAGGAATCTTTTCTAATCTAGGTAAAAACTTCCAAAGTCTTGCATATTGGAAACAGGTCTTTGATCTTTTTCCATCCACAATGGGTCTGAATTTGGAGTCTTTCAACCCTTTGTGAATCTTCGGTATTCTGAAGATATTAGACACCACTGGGTGTTCATTTCGCATATAAAATATTCTTTTTCATCTATTTATCCTTGGTACAGCATGTCTTCTAATAACATGTCTATCTTTTTATTTGTCACATTCATTTCATTCAAATCCATCCATAAGCAATACAGTCATTCCATCCAAATAATCCCCTTTGTCCATAGCAACTATGCAATTACCTTTGTCCAGTTTCATAAACCGGAAATTTTGATTCCTTATTAACTCATTCAATAACTTCTCCTCTTCAATGGTCATTTTTTTTATTGTTGTTTTCTCTTTGCCTCTATTGTTATTAAAGTGTTGTCTAATATCTTTCTCGCATATTTTTTCAAACAGACCTATCAAGCTGTTTAAAGGGGGATTAAATATGCTAGGCTTATGCAACATGCCATTTGAATCCTGCTGCGTACCTGCAACACTGTTAAACTAGACTTTCAGGTTTAATTTTCTAGTAAAACATTTCAAATTAATTAATGTGTTGACAACATTCCTACAAGGAACAATTGGCATGGGCTGCATTCAATACAGTATTAGAATAATTGTAAATTTTAAAATCTCCCTTGTTATTATAAATAATAACTGGTTCCAATCCACCATATACATTCTCTTGTTCTTCTAAACAGAGCATTAAAATGTCTAAATCACAAGTTTCAACCTCACAGTCGTCTTGTGCCATGAAGAATTGACATTCATTAATCACATTTTCATCTAGCACACCCCTTGTGTCGCTATTGCCCTCATCATTAGATCCCCTTTAGCTTGTAGACTCGCAACATCCTTGATTTATACTAGAGATAGCATCACCCTTTTTGAACTATTAAAGTGGTGTATTTCTACATCGTGCGTGCTTGTTCCATTTGCTGGTTTGGTTCTACACCTCATAAAGAGCAATGCCCTGCACACGCACACACATAATATAGTCTTCTTTTCATGTGCCAAGACATTTGTTTGAATTGGGACAGGGATCCTTGAAGAGCATCCCTCACCTAGAGACACAGATCAGCTGTGCCGTATGTTCCCTACACCCAGTGACCTCTTTACTGAAAACATAACTCCACTCCCAGTAAATCAGTCTTCCATTCCTACAGTATGATTCCCAGGTTGAGCAGGGGAAGGGAAGGCTTGAGGTGTATCCCACACCCAGAAGCACAGGTCAGCTGTGCAGTTGATACCCTACACATAGTCACTACTTCATTGAAAGTCACTACTTCATTGAACTGCATCCTTGGTCCTTAAAGAACAGTTTAAAGGAAATGGCTACTTTATCTATATATGTAATTTAACCAATAAAAGACTTAATTGATTTTACCAATCACATCTGACTTCTGTTCCATCATTATTCTGTGCTGTTTACTTTTTCTCTCTTTGTATGTTATCTGCCCCCCCCCCCCCCCCCCACACACACACACACACACACACTGTCCTACAATTGGCAGTATAATGTTGGATTATGCTGGTAATTCTGCCTAGGGTCAGCATTCATGTGAAAATTCTAGTCTCTAAACTTTAGCACAGTAACACAAGAGCACATAGTAGAAAACAGCAGTAAGTAATGCAATATGAGGTTGTAAACATTAAAAATAAACTTACTGAGCAAGTACCTGAATCACTCCATGGATTTTGTACCTGAACGGCTTACCAAGCAAGTACCTGAATTACTCCATGAATTTTGTACCTGAATAGCTTACCAAACAAGTACCTGAATCACTCCATGGATTTTGTACCTGAATGGCTTACCAAACAAGTACCTGAATTACTCCATGGATTTTATACCTGAATGGCTTACCAAGCAAGTACCTGAATCACTCCATGCACTTTGTACCTGAATGGTTTACCAAACAAGTATCCCACTGGGCGGCGCAGTGGTGCAGCGGTTAATGCTGTCGCCTCACAGTAAGAGGTTCTCCAGTTCGATTCTCGGCTGGGGTGCCTTCTGTGTGGAGTTTGCATGTTCTCCCTGTGTTCGCGTGGGTTTCCTCCGGTTTCCTCCCACATTCTAAAGACATGCTTCTGGAGCATTTCTCCCCGGGCCTCTGCTGAAAACAGAATCTGTGGAACCTAGTCGGACTTTCCTGGTCAACAAATGTTAAATAAATAAATAATAATCACTCCATGGACTTTGTACCTGAATGGTCAGACAAAACTCTGTAGAGCTGCTGTTTGACTGCAGTTATATTATTGCACTCACAGAGTTGGGTTGCCTTCATAGTAGCTATTGTTACTACTAGAATGGAATTTCCTTTGGTTTGAAGAATGAAGTGTGTGGAACCAGTAATTAAGTTTTCCCTAATGCTTTGCAAAGTGCTACCTTAGCTGTTCTGCTACCTCCATTAGTTTTTCTGTGTTTCTTACCTGTTGCTGTGTATACCTCACAGGTATATTGAAAATGTTCCTTTGTTGCTTTATAGATATACAGTAAACTCTCAGTTAACTGGCACTAAAGCAACCAACACTCTCAAGCAAGAGGCACAACAAATTGAAGAATTACAGTACAATTTTCATGTGTTGCACTTTCTGTTTTCCTCCGCAGAAACATACTTTACGTTTTTAGAGTTTTAGAGTTTTAAAAAGGAAGATAGGAATAAATTCCCTCTCTCCTCAACCTGAGAACAAGTCAAACCAAACAAATAGTATAGGGTACATTATTAGTTAGGCCTATTTGTAATAACTCTCAAGCAACCAGAAACTACAGTTGTCCAGCATTTACCAATCCCCATAGGTGACAGTTAACTGAGAGTTGACTGTACTAGTGCTAGTGTTCACAGTTTCAGGCATTGCTAGTAGATTTGAACGTCAAGTAATATATGTTGCCTTTATAGATCTATTAGTGCTACTTTTCTCACCGTCAGTCATTGATTTTCAGGCATTACTAGTAGATTTGGATGTTAATGCTGTCTGCATTTTATTAGTGAAGTTAGACTGCAGTCAATAGTTACAATGCCTTGTACTGTGTTTTTAGCTCTGTCTAATTCATAAACCATGATTTTCAATGTTTAATATCACTGAGCAGAGAAAGGGGTCCTTGAGGGGGATTCCACACCAAGAGGTATAAGTTGGCTGTGTGGTGAATTTCCCACTCATATCATTAATATCATGATGGATTTGGATTTCCTTGAGCTGTTATATACCTTTCTACATATGTTTTCAATATCAGAATACATTGTGACATGTATATTCTGTTTCCTGCTAAGCAGAAAGGTACTGAGATTTGATGGAATTTGACACAGTAACTGATGTTCTTATCCTTTCTATGCCCCAGCATGCATTTATTTTATTGAATTTGGCAGACTATTTTAGTTCTTGCAAGTCAGTTTATGATTGTATTAGGAGGGAACAGTAATCATTTAAAATCTCAGGACTCAACTTGACAATTACCAACTGTAGGGACCAAATGTCCAGACGTATCTATACCAAGCCCAAGTTTGTCATGTCTTAGAATATTCCTTTTTTCTGTGGTATGATGATCTCAAAGTTGGTAGGTATAAGTCTGGGGTGGAGTGGAGTGGGGTGGGAGGCATTTCTCCCACACTGGGGAGTGCAGGGAGGTGGGCTTTCTCATAAGAAAAGAGTAAGGTTTGATATTTTAACATGTACTGCATTTCATTCCTTTTTTGTTTCTGTTTATTGAGATTCAACAGTGCGAGTCTTGATAATCCAATCAAAAAGATACTAAGCTTCAATAGGGATGTAGATCCTTGAGGAAGATTCTGCACCCAGAGGCATAAGTCAACTATATAGTAAATTCTCCCCATCCAGAGGCTCCTTTGCTGATGTACATTCTTGGTCTGCAAAGGACAGCTTAAAGTGAGTGGCTACTTTAGCTATTTGCACATTGTGAGCATCTAAAGTGGTCAGAGCAAACTTATTCTGATTCATCAATTAAACTGCAATACATAGTGTTATCTCCAGTGTATACTTGTGGACATCCTGCACTTTTTATAATTTGCTCGGACTCATTCAAACTCGACTCTCCCCCTATGGTCTAGAAATATCTCCAGAAGAATTACATGAAATAGCACGGAGAGTGCAAACATATTTGGAGGACATGATCTGGAAACACAATGCACAATTGCTGTACTAGAGAATTAGTGTGCTGTGTGTGATTTGCAAATGACTGCATAATATGCTAATGAGATGTCATGTATGTCAATGATAAAAGCAAGTATGTTGTGGTGATTCTGAGATGCATGAATTTAGCACAATGATCATTGATGATTACTGATTCTGAATGCCAGGATTTTCTGGTGTCCAAGAGTTTCACTCATGTTTGAGACTCAGAATAGTATAAGCATTAGCAGAGAAGCAGTTGTCACCTTCAGAGCCAGTGGCTGCATTGCTTCATCCTGCATGCCATAGACAGGTCCACCAGTGGCTGACCTACTTTCACCTCCATAATGAGGACATTTTTGTCTGCTAGTATAGGCATTAGGGTAATTAGTATTTTTTACTTTTTTGCTTTTTGTTGGGGGGGGGTGGGCCAAATTTGATGGTTGATTGTGCTAACAAGGTGTGGAAGAATGGAAGAGAAGAAAAATAGGGGTGGGGGGCTGTTCAATGACTGGATCTTAGTATGAGGGGAGTGGCTGAGTGTAGATTAAATGTTGGAGTAGTGGGGGCGGGTGAGAATTGGGGGCAGGGAGGGGAGCAGAGTGAGCCCAAGCACAGTGAAGGCGAGTAGAGCAGGGCTAATACTGAATCCAAGTATTTCCCTGGGCTTATGGTATGTTAAGGTAATGTTTTGGCTGTATTTAGATTTGTTTCTTTTTACACCAAATTTTTAGGCTATTTTTAATGGGTTCTTATCAGTTTGTCGAAACGTCAGCAGTTCGAACACCATATGTTTGAACTCTGACATTCGAAAACTGATTATCGCGAAGCTGCGGAACACCAAATTCTTTCCCAGGGAAAGAATTTGGTGGGTCATTTCTGTGGCTTCGCTATAGTGACAGATTTTAGGGTTAGGGCAGGATAGGTGAGTTAGGGTGCGGGTCAGGTGAGTGTGCGATAGTGACGGACCTTAGGCTTAGGGTTTGGGTTAAGGTAAGTGGATAGAGAGTAGTGTATGTACAGTTTAGTGTAGGGTTAGATGTAGGATTTTAAGTGTATGTGTGTGGATTGCTGTTTTTTGGTGTGCTTGTGTTGTGTGTGTGTTTCTTGGAACAGCAATTTTTTTCCCTAGGAAAAAAATCACTGTTTTAAGACTTCGAGGTTAGAAGTTCAAACATATGGTGTTTGAACTTCAGCCGTTTCGTTGAAGTGATATAGACCCATTTTAATCTATAGGTTATACACTTGCAGGATAAATTAATAGCTTCAGGGTATAATTTTCTGGGCTACATGAGGGAGTGCAGGGTGAAATTACTGTTGTAGCAGTTTAACCTGTTTGAGGAAAAATAGGGGTGGGGGAAGAGAGAAAGGCAGTAGGAGTGGTTAGAGGGGGACCTTGATTGACACAAGACACCATACCAGAGGTAAGTTTAATGTAAGGGCCTAAAACCTGCACTCAGCACTTAATGTTATTTATGTTTAGCAGGAAAGACAGACCAACAGTATACACTTTTGAGGATTTTTACAAACTTGTTCAATGTCAGAGAAGTAAAACTTTGATACAGGAAATCTATGTTTGTGTAGAAAGCCAGAAAGGTACAAGGTATACCTGTAAAATTTAGGGTCAGAGATACTAATGTAAAAGTCAGTGTACTTAATTAGAGGGGAAGGAGGCAAACACTCAAGTAGAAAAGAGCCCTATGGCTGACCAAAATAGTGACACAGCACTGTAAGAGTAAGCTTAACAAATGTTTTTATATGTGTAACCTACTCTAATTGCTGGGAGAAAAACTGTTTTTTTGAGAGAGTGGTAGCCAAATTGCAATCCTGTAGGCACCGTTATGCAGCAGCTGCAGTATGCTAGTGGAGGTAACTAAGAAAAGAGAGAAGCAGAGATTCTAGGCTAGGCATTAAGGCAGCAACAGGCAGTTATTTTAAAATAGTACATTGAGAAAGGTTTGGGGGAGGTAAAGTAGCACACTTCAGAGTGGACTAGGATGTATAGCTAAGAAACCTTAGCAAGAGAGCAATGCAGTAAATAAGCACTTGCCAGATTTTACAGATGTACCAGCAAAACTAAATCAACCATTCACAATTGTACAACTGGAAAAATGTCAGTACAAGCAATTCAGGTATAGCTAGCATAAGTTATTCAGGTTATAAAAGCACTTATTCAATGTGTGTGAGCAATTTAAACATTAAAAGCATATGCAGCAAGAAGTAGCTCTGATTATAACTTTCTCCAGAGGTACAGGTTCAGTTTAAACACAAATATTACCACAGAAATTCAGTTACGTCACTAGCTACTTATAGAGCTTCTGCAACAAAAATTGAGCAGGCTGTGCAGTATCAGAATTAAGCATCAGGTCATTCAGTTACACACAAAAACAGTAAAAAATCCATACAATGAAGATACTTACACTGTGAGTCACATCAGGTCAACCAAGGGGAAGAGAGAGGGAAATCCTAAGCACATAGATTTGAAAACGATGCCTGTACTGAGATGTATCAGTTTAACCTGTTTGAGGAAAAATAGGGGTGGGGGAAGAGTGAAGACAGTAGAAGTGTTTAGGGACTAACACTGACTCCAAGCATTTCCCTGGGCTTATGGTATGTTAAGGTAACTTTTTGGCTGTATTTAGATTTGTTTCTTTTTACAGCAAATGTTTAGGCTATTTTTAATATATAGGTTATACAATTGCAGGATAAATTAATAGCCATCGTGGTGGTGAGTCCTATCACATATCACTGGGCCATTGTAGTTTACTGATGCTATCATGGTGGTGAGTCCTATCACATATCTTTGATCCAGTGTAGCTTACTGGTGCCATCATGGTGGTGAGTCCTATCACATATCTCTGATCCAGTGTAGCTTACTGACGCCATTGTGGTGGTGAGTCCTATCACATATCTCTGAGCCAGTGTAGTTTACTGATGTCATGGTGGTGGTGAGTCCTATCACATATCTCTGAGCCAGTCTAGCTTACTGATGCCATCCTGGTGGTGGGTCCTATCACATATCTCTGAGCCAGTGTAGCTTACTGATGCCATCATGGTGGTGAGTCCTATCAGATATCTCTGAGCCACTGTAGCATACTTATGCCATTGTGGTGGTGAGTTCTATCACATATCTCTGTGCCTTTGTAGCTTAATGATGCCATAGTGGTGGTGAGTCCTTTCACATATGTCTGAGCCAGTGTAGCTTACTGATGCCATCATGGTGGGGAGTCCTATCACATATCTCTGAGCCAGTGCAACTTACTGATGCCATCGTGATGGTGTGCCTATCACAAATCTCTGAGCAAGTGTAGCTTACTGATGCCATTGTGGTGGTGTGCCCTATCACATATCTTGGAGCCAATGTAGCTTACTGATGCAATCATGGTGGTGAGTCCTATCACATATCTCTGAGCCAGTGTAGCATACTGATGCCATCATGGTGGTGAGTCATATCACATATCTCTGAGCCACTGTAGCTTACTGATGCCATTGTGGTGGTGCATCCTATCACATATCTCTGAGCCAGTGTAGCTTACTGATGCCATCATGGTTGTGTGTACTATCACATATCTCTGAGCCAGTGTAGCTTACTGATGCCATCATGGTGATGCACCCTATCACATATCTCTGAGCCAGTGTAGCTTACTGATGCCATCGTGGTGGTGAGTCCTATCACATATCTCTGAGCCAGTGTAGCTTACTGATGCCATCGTGGTGGTGAGTCCTATCACATATCTATGAGCCACTGTAACTTACTGATGCCAGCATGGTGGTGAGTCCTATCACATATCTCTGAGCCAGTGTAGCTTACTGATGCCATCGTGGTGGTGAGTCCTATCACATATCTATGAGCCACTGTAACTTACTGATGCCAGCATGGTGGTGAGTCCTATCACATATCTCTGAGCCAGTGTAGTTTACTGATGCCATCATGGTGATGCACCCCATCACATATCTCTGAGTCAGTGTAACTTACTGATGCCATCATGGTGATGCACCCTATCACATACCTCTGAGTCAGTGTAACTTACTGATGCCATCATGGTGGTGAGTCCTATCACATACCTCTGAGCCAGTGTAGCTTACTGATGCCATCATGGTGGTTAGTCCTATTACATATCTCTGAGTCAGTGTAACTTACTGATGCCATCGTGGTGAGTCCTTTCACATATCTCTGTGCCAGTGTAGCTTACTGATGCCATCATGGTGGTTAGTCCTATCACATATCTCTGATCCAGTGTAGCTTACAGATGCCATCGTGGTGAGTCCTTTCACATATCTCTGTGCCAGTGTAGTTTACTGATGCCATTGTGGTGAGTCCTTTCACATATCTCTGAGCCAGTGTAGCTTACTGATGCCATTGTGGTATTGAGTCCTGTCACATATCTCTGAGTCAGTGTAGTTTACTGATGCCATCATGGTTGTGAGGCCTATCACATATCTCTGAGTCAGTGTAACTTACTGATGCCATCATGGTTGTGAGTCCTATCACAAATCTCTGAGTCAGTGTAACTTACTGATGCCATCATGGTGATGCACCCCATCACATATCTCTGAGTCAGTGTAACTTACTGATGCCATCATGGTGATGCACCCTATCACATACCTCTGAGTCAGTGTAACTTACTGATGCCATCATGGTGGTGAGTCCTTTCACATATCTCTGAGCCAGTGTAGCTTACTGATGCCATTATGGTGATGCATCCTATCACATAACTCTGAGCCAGTGTAACTTCCTGATGCCATTGTGGTGGTGAGTCCTATCACATATCTCCGAGTCAGTATAGCTTACTGATGCCATTGTGGTGGTGAGTCCTATTACATATCTCTGAGTCAGTGTAGCTTACTGATGCCATCGTGGTGGTGAGTCCTATCACATATCTCTGAGCCAGTGTCGCTTACTTTTGCCACCGTGGTGGTTCATCCTATATACCTTAGGTTTTCCTGATATGGACAGAACACCTGTTACTAAACACTGGTAGGGTTTGGGGTTCAGCCTACTTCTCCACCATCATCTGACATGTTAGGGATGTTCATGTGCCCCTCAGTGTTGGAATTGCTGACAGTCTCACTGTGTCATCAGACTGCTTTTTGCATTTTTTTTTTTTTATTCTTAATTTACTGGATACATAAACTGGTCCTAGGACACTTTTCAACCACTACACCTGCACCTATGCACAAACATTTTTGCAAAATGCTTCAGCATCATACATTACAGTATGAGAATTATATTAACACCAGTGGGCTTTTGTAAAAGTGCAATACAGGTAAAAGTAAGCAAACATTTGTTGAACATGATCCATTACAGGATAAGGATTGCACAAATGTTTTTAAATTTTATTTTAGGGCTTACACAAAGTAACATTGTCATATCCTGAAATGGGCCACAGAAAAATAAAGAACATTTGTTCATGTCTTACGATGTTCCACCATTTTTTTCTTTAAAGGTGAGTATTTTGCACTTTGACAGAGTACTGTGTGGAGGTGATTCTAATTAGGAGGTGCAGTTTTACTAAATTTGTTTTATGAAGCAGTGAGTTCAAGAGGACTCTTATAAGATTTATAGCATTATTCTCATGATCCTTAAAACAATAGTAAGGGGATTATATTAGTAACCTTTTTCTGATAGTGGGCCAGAATCTACTATTTAGTATATTAAAAGTAAGTATGGATAAAATAAAGATAGAATGAGCTGTTACTGGTTGCCATTTAGTTTTGTATGGTGATTTAGTGTTGGTCTAGCTGGGAAAAGAGGTTGATAAATCTTCAAATTTAACAGAATTGTTTGACTTTTGTAGGTGAGTATATCTATCTATCTATCTATCTATCTATCTATCTATCTATCTATCTATCTATATATCAATCTAGCTATCTATAGAAAGAGAGAGAGAGAGAAAAACAAACAATAGTAAAAGCATACTAAAGGTGGGAATAAATATGCTTTTATCTAGAGCTTATACTGTGGTGGTTACTGGACTATTGACCCAAAGGTCTTTATAAGCCTAGCAATGTGTACCCAATATAATGCTAGACAAACCCAATATAAAGGATTTTGCCTAAACTTGAAATCTTAGTTAGCAATGACTGTCCAGATGTAACAGGGTCATAGGTGAAATCCCTGGAAGAAAGTTATGGTTTTCCATCCAATCATCCAGGCTACACTTAAACAGGGTCATAGAAGGGCTTTGTTTGATATGAACTGGTAGCCTATTCCAGAGGAGTGGCAACCTCTGAGAGACATATCTGTTTCTCCAGCAGGTCCTATTTATGTCGCAGGCCAGGTTCAGGTCCTTGGAGTGGGTGACCCTTGTCCTATTTGACTTCCGGATGTGCAGCATTTACATTAGGTTTGGATCCGAGAGTGCTCTGTAGGCCAGGCACAAGTCTCCTCTAAGTAGTTGGTATGCTACTGACTACAGTAACGATGACTTCAGTCTGTCAGTGTATGACATGTGCCAGAGACCCTGAATTTTGTAGTCGGTATGCTACTGACTACAGTAACGATGACTTCAGTCTGTCAATGTATGACATGTACCAGAGACCCTGAATTTTGTAGTCGGTACGCTACTGACTACAGTAACGATGACTTCAGTCTGTCAGTGTATGACATGTGCCAGAGACCCTGAATTTTCTTGGTTAGAAATCTCTCAAAACATACACAAAAGGAGGAAAATCAAAGTGCCCTTCAAAAGACCACTAAACAAAAAACAATGCCACCTGAGAAGTCACCAATACAAGAAATAAATGCTCCGGTGAGACTATTAAGCATTAATACATTTATGCATTTGAATAAATATTGTGATTCTAACATCAGAGCATTTATTTCTTGTATTGGTGACTTCTCAAATGTTGTTGTTGGTTTTTGTTTGGTTAGAAATTTCTCGGGTCACTCAAGTTACTGTAGGTGCCTGGTAAGGTACATACCAAAGGGAGCTTTGTACTCAGCTACTGGCCTGATGAGAGTCAAGTACAGGGGTATTATGACCTCTTTCACTCTTGAGGTAATGCCTTTACTAATGAGGTGTGTGAAGTAGAATGCCTTCCTTACCACAGTAGACACATGGTTGTCATAGTTTAGGCTACAGTCAACTTGCGTTCTCATTTCTCTCACTACTGAGTTGTTATTTAGGGTATTATTATTTATATGATAGTCTGCAGGGATATCATTTTTACCGAAGGGAATGATAATGCATTTTTTTGCATTGATCCAATAAAATGTACTGGAACAGGATACTGGATGGAAATAATTTTAATGAAGAACACATATTAAGCGCTTTCATCTTCACAAAAGTGAGACTTCATCAGAATACAAAATTACACTCGCTGACCTTGTTTAAATATATTACCAAACAACACAATTGGTTAGCAATATAAAACACCTACCCACTTTTCACTTAATATTAGTGACTTAAAAAATCCCATAGAGATGTAAACTTAAAAAAAAAAATACATTGTCATGCATACTTAGAAGTTCATAACGATGAATTCTTAAAATAAATGTATTTGCAAAACACTTTTGGGAAAAAGTTTTTTTTTAACATTTCCCTGCTTTCTCCTGTAGTACAAGAGCTATAGAAATTACATCATTAAGATCTGGGGAAAATTACCAGTCAGTCTCAATTGCCACTGCATTTCTTTCTTCTTTAAAACATTCTTCCAACTTCCCCCTTTCTGGTCTATAGCAATAGAGTTCAAGACACTAAAAACAAATTTATTAAATCCCTCACACACTAAGGAATGATTATATAGGGCACTGCTATCCTTCTTATTGTTTATGTCATACACATGTTCATAAATTCTACACCTCAGTGCCCATTCTGTCTTACTCACATAGTAAATTGCACAAATAGCAAGATATATTACACCACAGTTTCCAGGTTTGAACCTGATATTTGTTTTCATAACATTCCCTAATGTGGAATGTCCCTCCTTGTTGATATATGTATACTGCCCACAAGGGTTGGCCCTTTTTTTTGCATTGAGTTTGAGTCCATGGCTTTCGCACCAGTCATTGTTTGTGTAAGCCCCTCTTGAAGTATATTGACATTGTTTGGGAATTCAGTGATTGCACCTAATTTGCAGTTGTCAGCAAACTTAGTCAGCCACAGCCCCTCTGGTTTGGCCTGAATGTTTGAGAAGTATATTCCAAACAATAGGTGACCCAGCACTGGTCCCTGTAGAGTCCCACTTGTAACAGGTCTTCTCATTGAGGTAAAGTCCCCAACTTTGACTGAGTGTGATCTCTAGGTGAGCCACTTAGTAACCAACCTGATGACATAAGGGTTGATATTCAACTGGGAGAGTTTATCAATGATATCTAAATGTAAGATTGTGTAGAAGGCCTTGGCTAAGTCAAGGTAGGCTGTATGCACAGATTTGCCTTCATCTATGGCTATGGTGATGTTTTCGAAAAGTCCACCAGGTTTAACAGGCATGACCTGCCTTTGATAAAACCAAACTTTGTTGGATCAAGGGTTTGGAGATCACCTATATTCTTATTTATAAGGTCCATGATGATTCATTCCAGACTGGTTAAGCTTATGGGTCTGCACTTCCCGGAGTCTGTTGCTGTACCCCCTTTATGAAGGGGGATGACGGTTGCTGTTTTCCATTCAACAGGGACAAAACCAATACTCAGGCTGTGGTTGAACAGAGTACCTAAATGAGTTTCTAACTCATGTTTAGACCATTTAAAATACAATCTGAGATGCCATCCATTTCCATTGAGGCTGTGTTTATAGACTTTGAGAGAGCATTAATGACTTGATCTTTGGATATGCAAGGTGGGAGAGATGTAGAGGGAATGCTTTGAGGAATGTTTGTGGAGGCAACAGGGGGGTGAAATTTTTGCCAAACCTGTCAGCTAATAGATTAGCTATTTTCGCAGGATCAGTTTGTGTGTGTGATGCTATCCACAGCTTGTTCAGCACATGTCTGGGTCCTACCTTTTAGGTTATGGATATAGCTGAAGAATGCCTTATGGTTATCCTTAGCTATGGTTGGTAATTTTTGAAATTGCCCTTAGAGGATTTTACAAGTTGTCTTATTTGTTTGTTCAAGCAGAGGAGGGTGTTCTTCCAGTACTGGGACCTCTCTTTTTTTATTCTGAGACAGCAATGTCTTCCTCTTGCTGTATAACTTATTAATGCTAGATGTCCACCAAGGAAGCTAGTTTTTTTTCTTGAGGATCTTGTTTTGATCCTATCAGGTACAGCTGTGTCAATACATTTGTATACATGTTTGTACAGGGCATTTGTGTATATCTTAGTATAGTTGTCAATGTCATCTGTAGAAGCAAGACTTGGAAATTATTTATGTCATCCCTTAGGAGGGTATAATTAGCTTTGGGGAAAAGTTTAGCCTGATTTCACCTAAGAGGGGTTCAGGTGTTAGAACTGCTTCAAATGTGACTGATTTGTGATCAGATTTAACCAGTGAGGGTTCTATACTTGTAGTGGTGCAATGGTCGCCCATGTTGGTGAGGACCAGACTGAGAATATTTGAGCCCCTTGTGGGGTTGCATACTATTTGTTCCAGGGAGTTAGTGCTAACAAAGTCCAGGAACCTTTGTGCGAGCATGTTGGTACTCGTATAAGTTTCTCAGTCAATGGAGGGACAGTTAAAATTGCCCATGACCAGAGTGTTTGGTTGCAATTTGATTGACTCAAGTAGGTCCAAATAAACAGAGTATCTTGGTTCATTGAAGGGGGTCTATAGCTGACAATGACTTGAAGGGGGGACGTCTTACCCACATGTAGTTGAACGTTGAGTAACTCCATGGAGTTTTCCTCTCTAACCAGTCTGGAGGTGTATTTATCTCTGATGAAGATAGATAGTCCTCCTCCTTTGGTTCTCACATGTTCATTTTGAGGTTTGAAAGTGTAGAAGACATTGTAACCTTACAAGGCCAGGGTACTCTCTATGGCCCTGAACCAAGTTTCTGTGACTGCACAGATGTCAACATCCTCCAGGAAGACAGTGCTTCCAGAGAGTGCAGTTTCTGTTTTAAACTCCTAGCATTTAGCAGCATAATATTTAATTTATCTGTGAGTGATATTTTTAATTGAAATTTTGTTCTTGAGACTTTGCCTAAAATAGGCACTATGGGAGAAGCAATTGACTTAGCCAGTAATGGAAAGTCTTGAGCTGACAGGTGAAGACCATCTCTGGCAAAGCAACGTGGTCTATCAACCATGTCATCCCAGTCTGACAGGAACTTGATTCCCTTAGAATGACACCAGAACCTAAGCCAATTGATGAAGTCAATCATTTTTTGTTTATATTGTGGTATCATCTTAGGTGAGGGTAGAAAGCTGCTCAAGGCTAGGGACATACCTGCCTGGGACACATATTTATAGAGCTCAATCATGTCTCTCTTCATATAGACCAGTGAAGTACATTGCAAGTCATTCACACCAGCATAAACTATGATGGAGTCATAACAGTACTTGTTGACAGACTTGAGTGCATGTGTGATCTAATGGATCCTGGCACCCGATAGACAGCTGACTGCAAAATTCTCATTGTCCAGCCTGGTGAGTGGGACATCTGTGTATCTCACAATGGAGTCACCTGTGACTAAAAAATTTGGTTTGATGTGCTGTGCCTTACAGCCTTATTAGGTGCTTGTGTTTTTATGTATATTGGGTGCTGTAGATGCTGTATTAGGTGTAGCATGTTTGTGTTTGGAAGGTTTCTGGTGTTTAGATAGGCACGAGAGAGCAAGGATTCCAGATGCTTAGTTTAGATGCATCTCTCACAAATTGTACTTGGTGATTTAGGAGTAGAGGGCTGTCAGTGAAAATGTGTGTGTGTGTGTGTGTGTGTGTGTGTGTGTGTGTGTGTGTGTGTGTGTGTGTGTGTGTGTGTGAAGACTATAAGCATGTGTGTGTGTGTGTGTGTGTGTGTGTGTGTGTGTGTGTGTGTGTGTGTGTGTGTGTGTGTGTGTGAGAGAGCACTATGGGCATGAGTGGGTGTGTGTGTGTGTGAGCACTATGGGCGTGAGTGTATGTGTGTGTATGACTATCCATAAGAATTAGTAATCTGCTGACACCATTCGCACTCTATCCACGCTCACAGCAATAATGCAAGGAATTTTGGTGGTATTGGCATCACTTCTTCTGGTGAGAAATGCAGTACAGGCACAGTGACTTGCAGATGCACCATTCCAACCTGCTCTGTTAGTGGTTAGCAGATAATAAGGAGAGATCCCCAGCATTTTTTGTGAGTGCTATAGCTAGGGATTTTCACTGTATTTTCTGAATTTCGCCTCTTGCTGCTGTTAACTTCTGTTAGTAGGAGCAAAGTATACCGATTAATGTCTGTTTTATATTTTATAGAAGCAGGAAAAGTTTGCCTTAAATTAGGAAACCTGTCTGAGAAGAAGTGACATGCTACCCATTTCCTGGGAATATGATGCATATGCTTTCGGACTGAAATAGAAGTTGCCATAAACAATGTGTACTAATATTTCAGTTTTCATTTTCTCTTTCTATAGGTTCACTTGTGGTGCAAAATTTTGGACTTGCTCATGATGACAGCCATGGAGGTGACTGACATCTGCTTTTGGTTCTCCTCTGGGCTGGTCAGATTGACCTTCCATACCACACTATCCCCCATCATGGTAATACCCTTCCTTGTGTGTCATTCACTATACCCTACTCATAGTCCAGTCATCCCCATCATGTCATTCACTATACCTTACTCACAGTCCAGTCATCCCCATCACCAAGTGTTCTCCCTCTGCCTGCCTGCATTCCCTCCACGGTTGTCTCCTTTTATATCCACACATCTCCTGTCTGTCTCTGTTTGAATTTTATGTTTGCTTGTCTGCCACTACCAACTTTTGTATTTTGTTATTCTGCCCTTCTTTTCTGCACATGGTCGTTGCTAAACCTTCCTGTATCCTTCTTCAAAAAGGAAAATGGACATTTGCCCATAAGAAATATCCCTTTTTCCACCACCCTATAGATAGAAGCCTAGATACAATAATGCACACAAAATTCTAGAGACAGACATAAGAGCAGAATATTCCAGAGAAAGATTAGTACAGAATTCAAAATAAAATTCTGCAGGCACAGGTACAGTGATGAAATTCTTGATAAATAATTCTAAAAAAGACATCTCTAGAGATAGAATTCTAAACAGAATGTCAAATGGCTGAATATTAAACACAGGTTTCTACAGAAATCTACAGTTAGAATTCTAACAGAATCTTAAAAACAGATTTTTGCAGATTGAAATTTAATTATAGGTAGGTTTGTAGGTAAAATATATTTAACAGAATTACAAACAATTCTTCAAATGGAATTATTAACACAGTGCTAAAATATGGAATTCAACAGCTGGAAATTCTACATATACAAATCTTCTGATAGAGTTCAGAGTGCAATGCTCAGTGGCCTCCAGCGGGTCATTCCTACAGTAACAGAATTCAAAAGGTAAAATTTTAAACACAGAATTCTAAAGGGCGAATTAACAATAAGAATTCCAAACGCAGATTTCTTCAATCAGAACAGCAATTATAGAATCCATGGCATGTAACACTACAGCTATAATTATTTTTTGGCCCCTGTTGTACTTATTATTGGTGTCTTGCCTCATCCGCTATGAACCCATTCCCACCTATTGACAACTTGTTTTTAAGATTAGGGTTCTGGATGAATCCTTCTGAGACCCTACAGATATGTCCTCATGTCCAGGAAGAGAATGACCTTGCAGTTTACTTCTGTAAGGTTACCTGGTTTCTATCTCTTTCCTTACCCTGCAGGGGAGCTTTACTTCTCCTTGGAGAGCACAGCCACATGATCTATGTCCCATGAGAGTGACACTTCTCCACTGAAGATATGTGTGATCTGAGAAAAGGGAGGCACATCAAATGTATGGCTTGAATGGAGATACTTTCAGATGCATGAGAAGGGATTCCCTAACTGGTCAGAAATGTAATGACATCATAAGCAACACCACCCATGATGCTAGCTTACTGAGGCTCCCAGTCACCACTGTAGCAGTAAGCTCCAGCCTCTGCTGGGGCATGCCACACCTACCAACAGAAACTCCAGTCCCTCTATTCTAATGAGTAAACTAATATAAGCTGCTCACTTCCACCATTCTATTTGGATCCTTCAGAGCCTGTGCAGCTAAATGAATGAAGGTCTTCTACTTAATAGTTAGGGCTTCATTTCTCTATGTCATGGGGCCAGGTTCAAATAAAATTCTAAATTAAGAAATCTACAGACAGAATTCTAAACACTGACTTCTGCAGGTAGAATTTTGAACAAATAATTCCTAGTGTAATTTTACACATACCATTAAAAACACAGAATGTTAAATAAGGATTTAACACTGTGAATTCTAAACATATAATTTTAAGGATTCATTAAAATTGTGTGTCACTTAGCTAACCTCAGGATAATCTAAAAGACAGTTTCTGAATCATTGGGTGGTCATTATCACAAAGCAGTAACAGCTGCACAAAAGACAAAAAACATGTTTTTGTCTTCCAGAGGCAAAGCCTCCTTCACTCCCTCATGGGTGCAAGCCCTCACAATTTTGGTCTCTAAATTTACTTACTTTAAGTTCAGTCAAATTTTGAAAAGAGGAATAAGGTGGAAAACAAGCCAAAAACAATGCATGCAGTCACTGCACAGTGTAGGTAGACTCAGTTACTGAAGCATGGACTATAAACTAAGTTAAAAAGTTATAAAATAAGTTATAAAGTTATAAAGTTAATAAGTTATAAATATGTTATAAAATAAGTTTTAATAATCTTAAACTTAATATTAAAGGCTGCAATTATACACAGTTTCCCAGCTTCTAAGAAAATTTCTACATACAGAATTCCAAAATGCTGTACTCAACAGACTACACACAGCCTAAAGAATTCTAAAGAATTCTAAACACATATTTCAAGAGATTGAATTCTGCACACAGAATTATCAGCAATGAATTCTAAATACAGAATTTTAGATGGAAAATTTTACGGATGGAATTCTAAATACAGTTCTGCAAAGGGAATTACATTAGTAAGGATTTTAACATTCCAGTCACAAAAAAGGACAGGTTCTATGGTTAGAATTCAGTTGACTGAACTTTAATATAAAAATCCGCAGAGAGAATTTCTCTGACAACATTTTAAATACAGTATTGTACAGAACTCATGCTACAAATAAAATTCTCAACAAAGAATTTTAAAGTTAGAATTTTAAATATAGTAAGAACTCATCACATAGAATTCTAAGCACAGTATTCTATGGAAAGAATTCTAAGAGTGAATTCTACAAAGAAAATTCTAAACAGATGATTGTTCATATGGCATTCAACAGACAGAATTTTGTAGACACAATGATGAACATAGCATTCTGCATATAGTATTATAAATGCATAGGTCAAAAGATAAGAGTACTAAACATATAATTCTTCAGCTAGAAATGTATACATAGACTTGTACAGATAAAACTGTAAATAAAGAATTCTGCAGACCAAATTGATGAAACAGAATTCTGCAGACAGAATTCTAAACACAGAATTAATCAGAGATAACCGTAAACAGAGAATTCTACATATTTTATTTTAATGCTAGAATTTCCTAACACATAATTGTACACAAATAATTCTAAACATGGATGTTTATAGAAGGTAAGCTAAGCACATAATTCTACAGATACATTTAAGTATGCACACCAAATACATTTAGGTCAGTAGTGGCTCTAGTAGTACTGGACTGCAGGACTGCAGCCCCCCCACCTGTGAAAAAAGACTAAGTGTAACATTTTAAATTAAAAAAATAAAATATTTTACTTTTAGCATAGCTCCTGCGAGTCTGACTGACTCGCTGTTAAAGTCCTGGAACTCGGACTGAGCATGCATGCGTGCTCAGTGAGTTCTGGGTTTAAAAACAAAAAAAAAAAACAAAACAAAAATAAGCTAGTTTCACTAAATCCGACTGTTGCAAAACCAGTCTAGATTTACAAGAGAAGACATCAGTATAGATGCCAACAAGTCTATGCAGTTGTAACCACACTAACGTGGAAGGGGATCGGACTGCCATGTCTGCAGTCACATACGTGATGTGGATGGCTGAATGGGTACTGATTGGTTGGTTCTCTTCTCACTCTCTTCCCATGCTGGTGCTGGGAAAAAGAGAGTGAGAAACAGTTAAGGAGTCAGCAGCAGACTATAGTACTAGACTAGTATGTGTTGTATGGAGTTCGATCATCGGACAGCAAGAGAGCAAAGAGCAGTACAGTGCACCTTACTTGGACCTGTTTGGCTGTTACCTTGGAAAGTGAAAAGGAAGGAAAGGAAGTGGAACTAAATAAAGCAGGTTAATGAATCCAATCAAGATTACAAAAAAAAAAAGTTAAGTTCAAGTTGTAGTTGTAACTTGTTGTCCCTGATTTTGCAGGGAAATCTTGAGGTTTGTCTTCTCATATGCTGCCGTGATGCCTGACTCTCATACAGTCATGCTTCTCAACTGTACAGATTTTTGCAGAATGTCCAGATATTTGCCTCAGTCATAGTTTTGGTCTGATTTTCATAAAATTGTGGTTTCTGGCAAATTAGTGGCAAATTACTAAAGATTAAAGTTAGAAAATAATGACAGACAAATGAATTTCAGACATCATACACTGCAGAAAATCCATGCTAATACAAAACCTGTTATTCTATTAACTTTCTAAGTTTGTAAGGGCAATACTTAAAAATTATCCTTATTTTTGGGACTTTGTCCCACTTTTATGTATGGCTTTGTCCTGACTTCTTGCTGTAAGAGGTTGAGAGGTATGGTACAGTTTTCGATTTTCTGGTAAACCAGTCACCATACCTCTTAACTGTCCAGATTTTTGCAGAATATTTTTGATCTGTTCCTCATACAATCTATGTTTTTCTGACAAATCACTGAGAACTAGTCATAAAATAATGATGGACATTGGAATTTCAAACTTCATATCCTTAAGAAAATGCATACTGATACAAAATCTTTTATTCCAGCAGTTTTTAAGCATATAAGAGCAATAATTAAAATTTGTCTCTATTTTGTGTTTTTATCTCCCCCATTACTTTTGGTTTTGTCCAGATTTCTTGAGCTAACAGATTGAGAGGTATGTAAACCACCTAGGACAACTGTGGCAGATGATGCAGAAAGTGTTAACATAAATGCATAGAAATAGAACACATACATAAATAAAATAATAAAATGAAGGACAGTGACAAAAAGGAAAAGGGAAATAAAGACAAATAATAACACTACTATTACTTGTGTCACATATGATCATCCAGAATGTAACATAATGTTCTACTAGAGAGGCAGTGTGGATGAACTGTGAACGATTCTGCATACTCTTGTTCTGATAATATATATTTTTTGTTTTGTGTCACAGTCTAACCCTATGCCCTTCTAAGGGCAATAAGGTGATACCTGCTGTTATTAATTCATTTGTGCACTCTCTCCTATCTTTCTAAAGACATGGGGAACATGCAGTTTTTATTTTTGTTTATTCTACTCAAAGGAAGAGGGTTCATCCACTCACATGCAGACAGCGGCATTTAAATACAACTGCCTTATGAGCAGATTGCAGTCAAGCACTGCATCTTGTGTCATCTCAGAGATAAAATTGCGCGAGTTGGTGATTTTATGAGTTTGGCATTAGGAATCTGTGAATCTAATTGTTACAGGTATTGTTTTAAACCTTTTTTATAACTAGAATTTCAATTTGCTATTGTAATTTCATAAATGAACTAAGTATAATAGAATATACTTTTAATGATTTCTTGAGACATAATTTTATGATGCATAATGTGTGACTACTGTTTACATGGAACAAAGCTGAAATACAGTATATGGGTGTCATTGTTTTATCATAGTTGCCTGATACACATCTAGAATTAGCTATAACTAATGGGTAGGGATTGGGAGCTAAGTGAAAGTAACTGACTTTCTTGTAGTTTGCTCAGTTTAAACAGCCAGTATAAGTACTAGTGCGCATTTGTGTAAAGTAAGATGGATTACATTACTGAGATTGCTTTACTTTGACTATTATTGTTTATTTATTTTTCTTTACTGTTTTTTACCACAAGCACTCATTTGAGGTGCACACAGTCAGTAAAGTGGCCATAATTGATGGATATGGAGGTGATCTATAGATTAAGTTTCTTTTCTCTGCTGTTTAATCACTGCTAAATAACAGTTTTTTTATTTGGTGGGAACATGTCACTTCGAAAAAAGGAATTCTGGGAAATGTAAAAGAATGGATACTGTTCACTGAAACTACTTTTACTCACAGTAAAGTTTGCTTTTTTCTCCACTGTTTTTTCTGACCTTGGAGTTGGTTTATATAAATCTGGGTTGTGGGTGGTGTGGTGTCTCCCTACATGGAAGTGGTAGGGGGGCCTGTCCCCTGCAAAACTATTTTGTTGTAGTATTTGCTGAATGTAGCTTCGGTGAATGTTTATAGATTTGTTTCCTATCATTGAAAGTAATTTTAGTGACTCCACATAAATCCAGTCTGGTGTGGCTGCAATATTATTATGCATTGTATTTTATTTGTTGAAATCCAGTGAATGTAGGGGAGTTGCAATGCATTTAAGAATAACTATATGGCCATAATTTCTTTTTCTTTCTTTTATGGATAAGAAACATTTTTACAAGTAGGGGTATCCCAGATATTGCTACTTTCAGCATGTTACTTGGCACTTTTATAAAGCTGAATATAAATTAGAAGTAGAATTGCAAGGAGAAGTGGTTTGAGTTGAGTGCTGCTTGTTTTTTATACTTGATTTTGACTGGCACCATAGCCCCACCACGTTCTAGTTGGCCACGCCCCTTCCCATTGGCTCCACCCATCCAGCTGTCTCCTGCAGCCCCCTCTGATTTGAAGTCACCAGCCACCACTGCTTTAGGGTAAATCACTCAATGCATAAGCTGCAAGGAACACAATGCTAATTGCTATTTTCCATGGGAAGTAACTGCAGGTGTTATTTTAAGTAAGGGCTGGCAGTAATTTCCTTCTTTAACCCATTGGTAGCTTACTGATGTTGTCTGATATTTCAGCAGTTATACCCAACTGAGCTAAACATAAACTTCTAAATGCAGACTTTACAAACAGAACTAACAGATGTTTTTTCAGATTGAATTATGAATACAAAATTCTACTGATAAAGTTCCAAAAAAAAAAAAAAAAAAAAAAAAAATGAAATTTTACAGACAAAACTTGAAGCACAAATTCTGTAGGTAAGAACTCTATACACAAAATTACACGGGTTGATTTCTAAAACTGAAAATCTATAGCTAGTATTCAATTGTCAGGATTCAAGAGATAGAATTTTAAGTATAGAGTTTTAGAGAAATATTGGAAACCCAGACTATACAGCATCAATTCCCCAGAGAGAATTCTTAACACAAAATTCTACAGATAAGACTGTACAAATAGAATACAATTTAGATGTAGTTGCCATAACAATGGATTCTAGACAGGGTATTGTGCATATATAATCAAAACAAAAAGTTCTATAGATAAAATGTCAAAACCAGAATTCCTCACACTGTATATGAAACACCAGTTTCCACAGTTCATGGAAATGTGAAATGAAACACAATGTGCTACACACAGATTCTACAAGACAGTTACATGGTAAGGATTTTAAACACAGCATTCAGCAGACAGAATTCTAGACTCAGAAATCTACAGGTACATTATATCTAAGGAAATAATTATACCGATAGAATTCCAAACTCTGAATTATACAGATAGAGTCCTACATAAATAAATACCTAGAATCCCCCAAACAGAATTCTATCACTAGAATGTTACTCATAGGATTCTACAGGTAAGATTTTATGCATGCACTTCTATAGACAGAAATCAAAACTCAAAATTCAGCGCAAAGAATTCAAGACACGGAATTGTTCAGACTAGAGAATGAGTTATATGGATAGCATTCTAAACAGTTTTGTTTGTATTAGACTACAAATAATTATTTCTATAGATAGATGTCAAAACACAGAATGCCATAAACACACCTCTAAATATAGAATTCTAGAGGCAGTATTTAAAGATACCCCCAGATTTATTAAAAGCCATGTAGGAATAGTGTAGAGACTACACAGAAGTTACTGTCTGTGTATGATGTTTCCCCTCAGTAGCACACCATGCATATTAATGATGGTGCATTACTGAGGGAGAGCCATGGAACACGGTTATTGAATCAGTGTAGGGAGTGTGCGATTAAATGTGTCCACAGATGAGTAACACAACCCCTGTGCTGTCTATGTGCATTATATCAATGTATTTAATTTTACTGTATTTTTTTTTAAGTTTGGGCAGTGAGCTGCAGAGAGCAGCAATTGACACATGCCAGACATCTAAAACTAGAAACCAGATGCATTTAATTTGTGATGCAAAAGTCAAATTTAAGCATAGCATAGCAGGTTTGCAAGGCGTGGTGCTTAGCAGTGCTTAAAGGTAGCTCAAAGGTATATATAAAAGTATATGAGCATTCCACATAGCCAAGTGGCTAGAGTTACAACCTTATGTATAGTAGGTGCAGGGTTTGGATACATGATAGGGAAATTATTTTCCAAAGACAAATTATTATGATTATTATTCAATCCTGATTTGCTGCGCTCAGCTAAGCTCTGCTAAGACCTGCTTAGACCTGCTTAGACCTGCTAAGCACTGTTTAAACAATCTCTGTTTATGCACTGCTTGGCAGTGCTTGGCATTTCTAGTCTTTGCTTAGCTGGTTTGCACACTGCTAAGCATTGTATGTTTAAGCACTGCTTAGCTCTGGTGCACTGGTTTGTGTGGTGCCAAGCGACATGCTGCATTTTGAAAAAACGTCCAATGGCATGTAAGAGTGGGAAAACAAGCTATATTAAGCACAACAGGTGGGAATACAGCATAACCAGTTGGAGTTTGAACTGTGTAGGAACTATGGCAGGCATTGGAGAGGGTGTGCACTTTGCCATTCTGGAGTCCAGGGTCATGGTTATACTCCTGCTGAAAGACCATGAAGACCGGCTGCTGCAGGGGCAGTTCCAGGGATCAGAGTGCAAGGTGGAGGCCTGGGACTGGCTGGCATGCAATCTCAGCAGTGATACAAGTATCCGCCTCGCAGATGAGCAGGTCCATCACCACTCTGACAACCTGAAGCATCATAAGGGGGATCTTCTGTACACCTGGGACTGGGAAGCTTGGGCTGGGAATGCCCCACAAGATTGTAAGTACTGTTAGCATTGTTTTACCAATACCTAATCTGAATGTTTAATAGACAGCTATGCATAATGGTGCGCTTCTCTCCCTACAGCTGCAGAGGAGAAAGCTCACAACCTAGAGGTGCATGCTGGGGGCTTGGCCAGGTTGCACTGTGACTGAGATGAGTACAGATTAATTTGCAATCAATAGTCAAATAAGCAAGAAAGAGTGAAGCATTAACTGCCAATAGGTACATACAGTAAAGATTTGTGTATTGCAATGAATGTGGATGGGAAGACTAAAGCATTAACCCTGATAATGTAAATTAACATTTCTACTACAATAATTGTGGAATTACAGCTATATTGCAACACCTGCATTATGTCAACTGTTGTGCAATAAAGACTTGAAACTATACCATTGACTGCATGACGGTACCCCTAATAAAGCTGCATTGTGCAATATGTGTGTAATTAGGGCTGTTTGCATGAAATCAATTATGACAGCTGCTCTGAAATAAAAACACAAAAGAATACCACTACCTGCCTCAAGGTATAGCTAATATAGGGTATTATGCAATAACTGTAGATTGAGAGCTGTATTACAAGAAATGCATTATGACCCCTGTTCTGCAATAACATTTGAAGCAATAGCATTAACACCCAAGGAATATTGTGTATATCAGAATTGTCTTGTGTTAACTATTGCATTTCAGCTATATGCATTCATGCTCCGAGGTACGGTGCTACAGGCAAGTATGACAGTGTAATAGCTGTAGACTGCAAATATACTCTCTGAAACTGTATATAGGTGAGGTAGCCAGCCCAATAATCTGATATGGTTTGTAGACTTCACAGATATTTCCACCTACTAATAGTATATTGTGTACACCTGCATTCTATGTAGTACTGTATAGTTTACCTAGTATCTCTGTCATGCATGAATCTTATTCATGTGTGTTCAACTGTCACTGCAGTCTAGTATAAAATTATAGTACTATTACCAGGTCATATTTTGTTTCCTGGTGAGCTCTAGGCAAATATCAGTCAGTTAGTAATCAGCAGTGGCTCAGTAGCTCAGTTTTTTAAATGCTCTGTCTGAAGTACATTTTGCCACACACAGTGCCATGTAGTATAAATATTACTGAATCAGTTACATATTGATGACAGATGTTCTCTCCACAGGAAATACAGGTAAATGGGTGAAGTAGCCCTTATTAAGAGAAAATAATTTGCGTGTTCAGATGTAACAGACTGTTAACGGCACTGACCAGGAATGTGATAAGACTTCATAAAATAAAGGCAAAAAGGACAATAGTAATAAAATAAAATAAAATAAATAAAATGTGTAATATTCATATGGCTGTATGCCTGGAGTATCTGTGAAAGTTTGCTGAAGTTCTATCCCCATGCCTGCCAAGGAAGGCATGATAGTTGTTTACTCTCTGTACTGTACGCATACATTTCTCTCAGGTGTCACGCTGTCATGGACTGTAATTACTGTTGCATAATCCCTCTGTCACAGATGTATAAACCGCATGATTATGTCAATAGCACAGTCACACTACATTAGTCCACAGTACACCTTGGTAGTTATATAGGTCCACCTGATGTGTAAGTGATCTCTGTAGTTGTGCAACTGCAGGTGTTACTGCTTGGCCCATACTGTTCCATGCAGATAGCTTGAGAGGTAATTATTTGCTGCAACAGCTATAGTGCACTATTATACATAAAGGAAGAACAGACCTGTAGAGTATATAGCAGTATTGTTGTAAACTATACAGCCTAGACCTGTATTAATGGACTGTTTTTCTTTCTCTCCACACCCCTTATCTTCATCTAAGTTTATAATAGTTATTCATTGGTTATGGTTTACTATTAACATATGTTGTTCTCTAAACTTTATTTTGAGGCATGTGTTTTATTATTGTTATGGATTACAATGGTTGCATATTAACATATCTTATTGAATTACCTATGGTGGTGGCCCTATGTCGTAACTGTTACTGGCATGCTGTTAATATACTATTATGTTATTTAGTGTTTCATATAATATGTACTGATATTTTAATGGTTTATTTCCAATGTTCTGGCATGCTGTTATAACTAACAAAATGTTTTGTTCATAACTAACCTATACACATTGCTATACCTCTATCACTACAGCATGACAGGGAAGGCCAGTTCCTGCTGTTTTGCCTATCCTACCTCAGCCAGCCATGGCACTGGATACCAGCTTGTCTGAGATACAAGCCAGTGGTGCCCCTTCTACTGGCCCTGCACAACCCTCTGTTGAAATTGCTTTAGGGGATGTGGCCCGTCCCCCCCAGGGATCAGTGACGGAGGGGCGATAGCCACCCAAGATAAACTACAAGCCATGGTGCACAGGATTGTGCATATGAACTATGAACAACATCTGCGCCGGATTGAGGGCAGACTCGACAATCTGGTGGGGCCTGGTGGCCTTGGCTCCCAACCTTCAGCACAGCCACCTTTGGGGCAGTGAAAGATCAGTGTTGACTGCCAATGGGTGGGGGGCTCAGTCACTCTGCTGCCATCTGGGGCACATGCATCTCTGATTCCGCAACACCCTCCCCGCTCAAGGTGTTTACCCCCTTCATGTGTCACATACTGCCCCTGTATTCTGTCTTGTCTGTCTACAAATGCAACCTTTCCTACCCAGCTTACCTCCCCACAAGTACCTACATCCCTTCCCCAACATTCCACTCTGTTCTTAAATAGAAAAAAAATGGGCACCTATCCCACAAAAAAAATTGCCCCATAGATAGCTCTCCATTTTACACATGTGTCTACTGGACACAATTAATTAGGTCCAATTGGCTTGACAGCACATTTATGTTGTCCTCATGCCTTCCTCTGGGATTTCAGAGTCCAAATTCATGTACAAAATCTGTACAAATGCACAGATGTTGCTGTACAAGAAATGGAAAACTATGGTACTTTCCTACACCTATCCTGCACATCCCTACTTGCTTTTCAGTATGTTTTCCCCCTGCTTGCCCCCATTTCACCACAGTCCTAACACACAATTTTTCTTTTCTTTTAAAATTTTTAGCACAGGTTTGTGCGGAGCTAAGCGTTGCATCAAGCAAATCTGCTTAAATGTGCTTTAATGTGCCTTAATGATCTTATGTATTTCTCACAGTGTTAGGCACATCTGCGAAATAATCATCTCTCCCATGTCTGAAACCTAGGCCCCTGACAACTATAGCATACTGCATTAGTCTACTAGGACACTTGGCTCTTAATTCATGCAGCTGTTTCCAGCAAATTATACTGATTGCCACTGACAGACTGCAAGTATATCTACTGGGAAAAATGGGAGTGTCTGCTGCCTCAGTTACACGTACAGCTTGCTGTCTGCCAAAGTGTTCACACTCCCCTCTAGCTGCACCTGCAGGCTGGAACATACTCAGTTGTATGCTAAGCAAGCTGCTGCAGACCTACTATAACTCACAACCCCCATAGAACAAGGGATCCAGACAAAACCATGCATAAAGGGTGGGAGGGCAAAAGTCCAGTGACAGGGACATGTTTCACAGTTTGCCCCTATAAAGATAGTGAGCTGATAGAATAGCAGCTACTGCAGTAACATGCATATTCTGACAAGTATGACATCTGACACATAGGTTCATAGGTTCATAGGTAGGTACTAGGCTATCGGCACTAGGGCCTATACAAGCCTAGCCAAAAAGGTACCCTGGCTTTTGCCACCCAAGAAAAATATTTTCCTGTGCCCCTGTTGAGCAGAGCCACAAAGGTGATCCCCAGGGTGAATTTCTTATTTCCCATCCAATCATCAAGATTTTTTTTGAAGAGTGCTAATGAGGAGCTTTGTTTGATATAGATAGGTAGTTTGTTCCAAAGTATGGGAAGTCTCTGGGACAGGAATCTTTCCCTCCAGCATGTTCTGTTTATTGTGGTGACAAGGTTTAGGTCCCTAGAGTGCGTAGCTTGGAGGGATTGGGATTTCTTTAAGTGGAGCATGTCCAACAGCTCTGGGTTTGACATAGCTTTGTATGTTTGGCAGCAATCGCCTCTGAGTAGGCGATATGTGACAGAGTAAAGCTGGTGTTTTTTGAGACGGTCTGCATAGGGCATCTGTTTGAGGCCAGTAATCCTCTTTGTGAGGTATTTCTGTGGTCTTTCCAGTTGTTGTAGATGTCTTGTAGGGTACATACCAAAAGGGGCGTTGTACTCCATAATGGGTCTAATGAATGATGAGTAGAGGGGAACAATGACCCCTTTTTTCCTGGACAAGAAACCTTTTGTGATGTGGTGTGCCACATAGAAGGATTTCCTGACTACTGTGGCGATGTGATTATCAAAGGAGAGACTACTGTCCACCTGTGTCCCAAGGTCTCTTATCACACTTTCGGTGTTAAGTAGACTACCACCTATGTGGTAGCTCATGGGTACAGAGTTTTTACCAAAGGGGATGACAATGCACTTTTTGGCATTGAGCTTGAGGCCACGGCTTTGACACCAGGCATCTGCTCAGTGAGGTCCTTTTGTAGGATGTCCACATCGTTAGGAGTTTCAATTATGGCTCCTAGTTTGCAGTCATCTGTGAACTTCTTTAGCCAAAGACCTTTTGTGTTAGTCTGCACTTCAGAAAAGTAGATACCAAACAGGAGAAGACCGAGGACTGATCCCTGTGGTACTCCACTTGTCACTGGTCTGAAGTTGGATTTGGAGTCTGCTACTTTAACAGTGTGGGTTCTGTCAGTGAGCAAGTTGGCAACCCATCTTGTGACATAGGGATTTATACCTAGTTTAGTGAGTTTATCTATAATTTCAGAGTGGGGGATGATGTCAAAAGCCTTGGCGAGAATTAGATAGGCTGTGTGAACCACCTTACCCTCGTCTACGGCTTTGGTGACTGCTTCAAAGAAGTGAATCAGGTTTAGGAGACATGATCTGCCTTTTACAAATCCGAAATGGGTGGGGTCCAGAGTGTGGAGATTACCAATGTCTTTTATAAGTTCCATGATGATATATATGTTCCATGGCCTTGCAGACCAGGCTTGTTAGGCTAATGGGGCGATAGTTCCCAGGGTCCGTGGTGGCTCCCTCTTTATGCAGTGGGATAACCATCACTGTGTGCAATTCAGTGGGCACAAAGCCTGAGGTGAGGCTATGATTGAACATGGTGCTTAGGTGGGATGCCAGTTCATTCTGTAGTTCATGTAGAACACAGCCTGGGATGTTGTTAGGTCCCATGGTTGCTGTGTTTTTGGCTTCGGAGAGTGTGGTTTTTACCTGTGTAGCCATAATTACAGGAACTTTGCATTCTTCTGGTATAGAGATGGGCCCTTTAGGGGGTGAGGGGGGGTAAAGTTAGTACTGAACCTATCTGCCGGGATGTTGGCAATATCAGTTGGTTCTGTATATTTAGTGCCATTGTGCTGTAACTCAGAGCAGATCTTAGTGTTGCCATTGAGATTCTTGACATAGCTATATAATACTTTGTGGTTGTCTTTAGAATCAGTGGTGATTTTGTTTTCATAACAAGCTTTGGAGGATTTTATGAGGGATCTCAGCTTCTTACTGAGGCTGATCAGGGAGTTCTTCCAGTCATGGGATTTTACTATTTTTTGTAGCAATTTTTATTCTTCTGTTGTAGAGTTTGTTTATGTCAAGGTGTGATGCCCGTGCCCTGGCCCAGCAATCAAGGAACCTCAATCCTTACCACTAACACCAGAGAGGGTGTTTCATATATGAGGAAAGGATAATAAATACACACAGTAAAGTGCAATTTCCCTTAAAACCACACAGAGATCACAGTCAGTCCGAGGCTGGTTGCTCCCTTGCTCTCCAGGTCCCCAATAAGATTCCCCACTGGCACAGCTATAGGGTCCAGATCTCAGCCAGCTGGGCAAGCTAAAATCTCCAGCACCCTCTCTGTCCAACCATTGCTTCATGTCCCTGCCCAAGTAGCTGACATACACAGACTTTGAGATAAGAGTTTATACAACCACAGACACTTCTGAGGAAGGCTGATACAGGTTCTCCAGCTGTGCCCCTTTTACCCAGACTATACGGTAGTACCATTTGCCACCACCCAGCTAATATTTATCTGCTACTCCAAGGCCCTTAAAAGGGTGTCCAATTATTACTATGCAATATTATTATCCAATTGGTAGTATGACTAAACAGTCAAGACTTATTAGAGTGACTTGATACAGGATCTTGTATACATGCAATGTACTCTTAGAGCTAGTCAAGAGTTCAGAGATCACAGAGAAATACTTAAAATAATGCAGTAGTACAGTTCTGATATCACAGAAAAACTCTTTAGCTATTTCTAAAAGAAAACACAAGTCTAAGATAACTTACATAAGAAAACAAGCAGAGTGCTGATGAGTTGGATGGTCAGGACAAAATGCTTAATGGCTTCTGATTCTCTCTGTTTTAAATTGCTATCTTCAGTCCTTATTCCCATTACATAACATTTTACACTTTCCTGAGGCTCCCAGGCCAACAGATACTACATTCTTTTGTTATCTTTGCACCTGCAGGAAGCTACATTAATAAAAGACATTCCATATGTAAACTCTAGTAATTATTCCTTAAGTTAAAACAATAGGCAGGATGCTTCACTCCAGACTCATCGACTCCAAATGTTAACTTCAATGGACAGACAAGAAATGCTTGAATTAGCTTTATTTACAGCAGAGGGCAATGTTGCTACATTGTTTTAAGTTCAAAATTTCACAGCATATTCTTTCATTTAAGAAAACAAGCTTGTATTTCAACATTTCACAGTATTTTCTTTACCCTTGATTACATTTAGTGCATGATGCAGAAGGCCCTTTTCACCAGTAGGAAACCATGCATGCATGCCTCAATTTTCCTGCTGCTCATACTGTAAAAAATCTGTTTCGTGTAGCAGTTTCAGATAATTTGCCACTGCTTGGCTATTGTGCAACAGGTTCAAATGTTTAGTATTAGATTGCTGTTGCAGTAGCCTTAGCTGTTCAGGTTATATCCTGCTAAAGATATGACTAAATGGAGCTCAATCAGAGCTAAATGTGAAATGCAGTTAGAATGCCAAAAGCTTCAGAACTTTCTTGACACCAAAGCATGCTCCTTCTTCAGGGTTCATGGGATATACAGTCCATCTGTTGATTCTTCAAGGCTGGGCAGATAAATCATCCTTCTGGTGGGAAGCCCTCTACTGTTTTTTTTCTGAGGAAGTCTTTTTTTTTTCTGTGAAACTAATAATTACACTAGGAATCTTCTTTTGTTTGGACTTTCATTCTATACCATGGGGCTTTATTACTGTAAATGCTTGTTGAAATGCGTTGTTTAAATCTGTATTTTTGAACTTTATTTAATATTCTGGTATAGAGCTGTGGTGGTGCAGAGGTAGCATTGTCGCCTCACAGCAAGAGGTTCTCCCTTTCGATTCTCAGCTGGTGTGCCTTCTGTGTGGAATCTGCATGTCTTCCCTGCGGTCGAGTGGCATTCGAAAGACATGCATAGGGCATGCTTTTGTTGAAGATTCGGTATCGAGCTGGCACCTCGGCACCACAAAAATCTACTGCCAATCATTAGTGGACCAGAGTTCCACTGTGGCAACCCCTAACCAGGAAAAGCCGAAAGAAGAAGAAGAACAGTATTTTCTTTCAATTAAGAAAACAAGTCTGTAATTCAACATTCATATTTACAAATGACAGAATTATGTATAAAATCCTATCTGGCAAGGTTGGTAGCCTTCATCTATCTTCACCCAATCTTCACATATCTCCCCCCTAGAGAACTCAAGCTAGTTTTTCACGTGACCTTTGAAAAAAGCTGGTTGAGAGGGTTAGGTCTATCTGAGTGTATCTTACCCCATTCCCTGTCTTGAGAGCCCATCTGCATTGGCATTGCTACTCCTACTGTGGTGCTGCACTGACATATCATATGGTTGCAACCCCAGGCTCCATGTTAGCAACTTGGCATTTTGCTGGCTGGCTCTGTTTATCCATGTTTGGTGGTTGTGATCTGTCATAACAGTGAATTTCCTTCCATACAGATAAGGCTGAAGTTTCTGCAATGCCCACACTATGGCTAGACATTCCTTTTCTACAGCTGCATAGCATTCCTCCATGGGTTGGAGCCTATGACTGAGATAAACCACTGGGGTGCTCTTACCCCTATGAAGAAATCTGGCTAAATACAGACCCCACCCCATGGTTTGAAGCATCCACTGCACAACAATTTATTTGCTGTAATCTGGACTGGCTAACACAGAGGATTCCCCCAAAGCTTCTTTAAGCTTCTGGAATGCCTGCTCACATGCTGGGGTCCACACTACCTTATCTGGTCTGTTCTTCCTTGTCAGGTCTGTGAGGGGAGCAGCTGTGGTACTATAACTGGGGATGAACATTTTGTAGTATCCTGTTGTCCCTAAAAATGCTCTCACCTGCTTTTTAGTAACAGGTGCAGGCCATGCCTGAATGGCTTCCACTTTGGCAGGTTCTGGCCTTATTTTACCACTCCCCCACTCTATGTCCTAGGTAGGAGACCTCTGCCATACCCACCTGAGATTTGCTTGGCTTAATGGTCAACCCTGCCCTCTGTAGTCTGCACAGCACCTCATTGACATGCTGAAGATTCTCTGGCCAGGAATGGCTATAGATGGCAATGTCATCAAGGTAAGCAAGGGAAAACCCTCCTGCTCCTGTTAGGATATAATCTACCAGCCTCTGGAAAGTCATTGGGGCATTCTTCATCCCAAGGGGCATTTTTGTGAACTCATACAAGCCAAAAGGAGTCCCAAAAGCTGACTTCTCTCTAGCACTTGGAGTCAAGGGCACCTGCCAGTAACCCTTGGTAAGATCAACAGTTGTAAGATACTTAACCCCACCCAGGGCCTCATCTGTCCTAGGCATGGGGTAAGCATCTGACTCTGTCTGACTATTTAATTTCCTGTAGTCAGAACCTGGTGCCACCATCCTTCTTTGGCACCAGCACCACTGCGGAGGTCCAGGGACTGTTGGACTCTTGAATCACCCCTAGTTCCAACATGTCCTATACCTCTTCCCTCAGAGTCTGTTTGACTCTCTCAGGCACTCTATAAGGGGCCTGCATAATAGGCCTTTGGGGTCCTGTATCCACAAGGTGCTTCTCCAGGTGGGTGCACCCTGGTTTCCTAGTGAACATGTCCCCAAATTCCTGCAACACTGCTTGGATTTCTTGAACCTGGGTAGGAGATAGCTGCTGGGACATTGCTACCCCTTCCACTGAGGTGTCAGCCTGAGCCTCACTAAAGGAGATCAATCCCCAGATCTCCCTCAGACTCCTGCTGCAATCCTCTGCAAATGCTCAACACAAGGGCCTCCCTATCATGGTAAGGTTTCATCATGTTAACATGGTACAATTTGTGCCCCTGCCATCTGCCTAGCAGTTCCACCATGTATTTAACATCACTTACCTTTCTTACCACCTTTTAGGGTTCCTCCCAAGCTGCTTGCAGTTTGTTGTGTCTGACAGGAATAAGAACCATTACCTACTACCCCACAGCATACTCTCTAGCTTGAGCATTCCTGTCATACCACACCTTTTTCTGTTGTTGGGCTTCTGCCAGGTCTTCCTGGGCCAAGCCCATGAGTTCCATGAGCCTTGCCCTGAGGTTTAGGATGTATGCCACAACAAACTCCTTGTGAGACTCACACTCACCTTCCCACTCATCTCAAATTAAATCTAGAGGTCCCCTCACCCTATGCCCATACAGCAACTCAAAGGATGAAAAACCTATGGATTTCTGGGGAACTTCTCTGTAAGCAAACAACAGATTGGGCAAATATTTGTCCCACTCCCTCTTAAACTGATTTGCAAATGCCCATAGCATGGACTTGATTGTAGAGTTTAATCTCTTAACAAGACGATTAGTCTGGAGATGGTAGGGGTGGTCTTCATGTGCTTCACCCCACAGGACTTCCACAGACAAGCCAGCAGGTCTGACATGAAATTGGCACCTCTGTCAGTCAGTATTTCTTTTGGGAAACCTACCCTGCTGAAAATCTGTAACAAAGCATTTGCCACATTCTCTGCTTCAATGGAGGACAAAGACAATGCCTCAGGGTACCATGTAGCATAGTCCACTACCACTAAGATATACTTTATTCCTGTGGAACTTGGGGTACTTAGAGGACCCACAATATCTATAGCTACCCTCTGAAATGGCTCCTTAATCACAGGCAAAGGCATCAAAGGAGCTCTCACCTTGTCTCCTGCCTTGCCTACCTTTTGGCACTGCTCACAGGTCCTGCAGTACCCTGTTACATCTCTGGAAATTCCAGGCCAATAGATGTTCTGCATAATATGCCTCTTTGTACGTTTTATGCCCATATGACCTGCAAAGGGAATATCATGGGCTATGGCTAGGAGTGCCAGATGGTAGGTTCTAGGCACTACCAACTGCTGTACTCTCTCACCTTCTAGCCCTCCCGCAGGGGTCCACTCCCTGTATAGTATCCCTTTGTCCCAGTATACAGATTCCCCCTTTCCTTGAGAATCAGGTGCCTCCTTAGCTGCCTGCCTCAGGCCTTGCAATGTTGGGTCTGAGAGCTGAGCCTGTCTCAACTCTCTCCTTGTAACCCTTCCCAGCTCCCCTTCCACATGAAGTCTGGCATCCTCTGACAGTGGTGCTTCACTGTCAGCTTGGGTACTACTACTTACCTCTACCTTTGCAGTCACTCTGTCCAAGGGACCATCAGTACCCACAAGCAACTGTAGCTCATATTCACTCTCACTGCTACTGCATAGCTTCCTTCCTGAAGTAACCACCTCACCAGTTCTGGCTGCAAGTATGCGGTCTGTCTGGGTTTCCCTCAGGCTACCAGACCCACATGCTTGTCTCCTAGCCTGATTGAAAGTATCTGCATAAGCACATGGTACTGCCTCATCCAAATCCTTCCCTATCAGGACATCTGCAGGTTGGTAGTTCAGTACCCCTGTTGTCTCAAGACAACCTTCTATTGGCATTTTGTCTTTCCCACTTACTGGATCCCTCACCTTTTGTTCCCCACCTTGCCTCCGTGGACACTTGTATGCCACATGGCCCCACTGGTTGCATTCAAAACATTTAACCCTAGCTCCTGGACGTGTACCTGGACTAGTGGCTTCCCCTGCTACTGGCAGATTCTGTTTTGGCAGTCTGTGCTGCCCACCATGGGTTCCTTTAGATCCATGAGCAGTACTGGGGGTCCCCTTCCTGTGCAGGGCAGCCCTGCTTGCCAGGTATAAGCCCCCCTTCTTCCCCAACTCATCTGAAGTAGCACATTGCCTGTCAGCTAACCAGATCCTCATGTCCTCAAGCAAAGTGCTAAGGGCTTGTCCCTTACCAAAAGGTCTACCAGCATTTCAAAAGTGGTGACCTGCTCACCCACCTATGGAAATAAGTGCTCAATTCAGCAACATATTCACACACACTTTCATCTGCCTTGCGTCTATGCTCACAAAACTTTTTCCTATACGTTTCAGGTGTTAGCATTAAAAACACTAATGGACAATTTTTTACAGCAGTATAATCAAAACATGCAACGTCAGACATTTTAGATATTACAATTACAGCTTTACCATGGAGTAAGGGGGTCAGGAACTGTACCCAGAGCCCTTGGTCAACTTCATATTGTTTACATACCCTTTCAAACATATAAATGGAACTATCAAAATGATCCCCATCTTTAAACTGCAGAAGAAATTTACTGACCTTTTGTGCTTCTGGGGTCCATTTACTCCCTTCCCCATTACCTCCATGACTCTGGCAAAGAGTCAGAATCTCCTTCTCATGCTGCCTCTGCCTCTCTTTTTCCTCAGCTTCTAGACATAGCAGTTTCTCATTCTCCTCACTCTCTAGACACCTCAGTCTCTCTGCTGCTTCTAATTCCACATGCCTGGCCTCCAACTCAAGTCTCTTTAGCTCCAGCTGGATTTTTAAGTCCACTGCAGAAAGGTTGAGCTGTCCATTCTCCAAGGGTATTATATCTCCACTGCCAATCTGATTGTCCTCTTGGTTGCTGTTTTCTGATGCAGCTGTAACCAAGGCTGCAATCAGGTCTGCCTTAGTCAGGTTTCCATGCACCAGTCCCATAGCCTGGCACATCTCTGCCAGCTGGCTCCTTGTCAGCTTTCCATACTCCTCTGCTGACATGCTGCCTGCTCACCCTGACTAACTAAGCTAACAAAAGAAATAAAACAATTGTGATCTGAACTCTGAGTATTCACTGTGTGGCTGTTTTAGAGTACAAAACACCTTCAAAGCTCAATGTACACAAGCTACAGGGATTCACTCTACCCACACCACTACAAGCCAATTAGTACTTGCCACCTAATTAATATGTGATGTGGATATCCCACCACTGCCAAACACAAATGTGATCCCCATGCCCTGGCCCAGCAATCAAGGAGCCTCAATCCTCACCACTAATGCCAGAGAGGGCGCCTCATATATGAGGAAAGGATAACAAATACACACAGTATAGTGCAATTTCCCTTAAGAGCACACAGAGATCCCAGTCAGTCCAGGGCTGGTCGCTCCCTTGCTCTTCAGGTCCATAATAAGACTCCCCACTGGCACAGCTATAGGGTCCAGATCTCAGCCAGCTGGGTAAGCTAAAATCTTCAGCACCCTCTCTGTCCAACGAGTGCTTCATGTCCCTGCTCAAGTAGCTGGCACACACACTTTGAGATAAGAGTGTATACAACCACACAGACACTTCTGGGGAAGGCTGGCACAGGTTCTCCAGCTGTGCCCCTTTTACCCAGACTATATGGTAGTACCACTTGCCACCACCCAGCTAATATTTATTAGCTACTCCAAAGCCCTTAAAAATGTGTCCAATTATTACTGTGCAATATTATTATCCAATTGGTAGTATGACTAAACAGTCAAGGCTTATTAGAGTGACTTGATACAGGATCCTATATACATGCAATGTACACTTAGAGCTTAGCTTATCTCTACACAAAACAGCCAGAGTTGAAAAGTTTTAAAATATTTAATGTTTGTCTTTTCGGCTTTTCCTGGTTAGGGGTCGCCACAGTGGAACTCCGGTCTGCTAATGATTGGCAGTCGATTTTTATGGTGCCGAGTTGCCAGCCTGATGCCCAACCTTCAGAGAAGGCATGCCCATTCACGCATGTCTTTCAGAGGCCATACGACCATGGGGAGGACATGCAGACTCTACACAGAAGGCACTCCAGCCAAGAATTGAACAGGAGAACCTTTTGCTGTGAGGCAACAACGCTACCGCTGTACTACCACGGCTGTTTTAAAATATTTAATAATAAATAATAAAAACACAAGACAATACTTCTTACTACACAGTGCTAGTCAAGAGTTCAGAGATCACAGAGAAATACTTAAAATAATTCAATAGTACAGTTCTGACATTACAGAAAACAGTCTAATCTTTCTAGTTTCTAGCTATTTCTAAAAGAAAGCACAAGTCTAAGATAACTTACATAAGAAAACAGGTGGAGTGCTGATGACTTGGATGGTTAAGACAAAAATGCTTAATGGCTTCTGATTCTCTTTGGTTTAAATTGCTATCTTCAGTCCTGTTTCCCATTACATAATTTTTTACACTTTCCTGAGGTTCTCAGGCCAACAGATACTACATTCTTTTGTTATCTTTGCACCTGAAGGAAGCTACATCAATAAAAGACATTCCATATGTAAACTCTAGTAATTATTCCCTAAGTTAAAACAATAGGCAGGATGCTTCACTCCAGACTCATCGACTCCAAATTATAACTTCAAAGGGACAGACATGAAATAATTTTAACTTCAACGGACAGACAAGAAATGCTTGACTTAGCTTTCTTTACAACAGAGGGCAATGTTGCTACATTGTTTTAAGTTCAACATTTTACAGCATATTATTTCATTTAAGAAAACAAGCTTGTATTTCAACATTTCACAGTATTTTCTTTCAATTAAGAAAACAAGTCTGTAATTCAACATTCATGTTTACAAATGACAGAATTATGTATAAACTCCTATCTGGCTAGGCTGTCAGCCTTCGTCTATCTTCACCCAATCTTCACACAGGGGACCACCAGATTGGCTTCCTTTTTTTGAGGATAGCATCTTGGTTCTGATAGGGACAGCATGATCCATGCACTCGTGTAAGTGCTTATAAAGTGCATTTGTGTAAGATTCAGCAGTCATACCTTTTTTGTCCATCCGCATGGGTGTTGTGAAGTTTGCCACTTCTGTCTTAAGAAGCGTGAAGTTGCCTTTGGAGAAATTTTTTACAGTGGTTTTACTAATGGGAGGTGGGGTCGGCATGTGGATGTCTAGGCTGATTAGCTTTTGGTCAGATCTGACCAAAGAGGAATTACCTCTGCTGTGGAACTCCGGTCGCCCATGTTGGTAATGACCAGGTCTAGGATATTGCTGCACCTGGTGGGGGTGTGGATAAGTTGATCCAGGGCGTTGGAATTTATGAATTCCAGAAAACATTGAGCAAAAGAGTTGGTACATGAATAGTTTTCCCAGTTAATGGTGGGGTAGTTGAAATTGCCCATTATTAGAGTGTTGGGTTGTACCCTAATATTTTCCAGTGTATCAAGAAATGAGGAGTGGGAATCCTGGGGCATGGTGGGGGATCTGTAGCAAGTTACAATTTGGATTGCGGTCTTGCCCAGAGTTATTTGCACTTGGATAATCTCAGATGCATTATGCTGAGCAACTAGCCTGGAGGTGTGGAGATCCTTAATGAATATGGACACGCCTCCACCTTTAGTGTTTCAGTCCAGGTTAGGTGGCCGAAAGGTGTGGTATGAATTATAGCCTGGTAATGCAGGAATGCTCTCTGGAGCCTTGAACCAGGTCTCAGTCACTACACAGATGTTGATGTTCTCTATTTTAAGAAGTGCCTCGAGTGAATGCATTTTGAGATTTAGACTTCTAGCGTTGAGTAGCATTACCCTCAGATTTTGCTTGCTTGTACCTGTTATGGTGGTGAATTTGTCATTTGAACCTTGCCTAAAAAAGGCACTATAGGGGTGGCAAGAGCCTTAGCCAGTATCCGGAATCTCAAAGGCGACAGGTGCAGGCCATCTCTGGCAAAGCATCGTGGTCTGTCGATCATGTCATCCCAGGCAGACAGATACTGGATCCCCTTAGAATGACACCAGAAGCTTAGCCAATTGTTGAAGTCAATCATTTTGTCCTTGTACTGTGGCATTACATGTGTTTCTCTCTCTCCTTACTGACCACAGGCCTCAGTGTTTACCACTGAACTTCCAGATAATCACAATGTCATGGGACAATGGACAAACATATCATATGAAATTGCGGACATACCTCATAAATCTCAACAGTAGACAGTATTTGTATCGACCCTCTGTGATGCTGTAGTCTCCACAACTCACTAATGTCCATCTCAATGACTAAGAAAGGGACAAAGGCCTACATGAAGCCCTTAAATATTGCACTGTGGTACCTTGTCATTGGCTAATCAAAGTGAAACCCAGCTGTTTTGGATGCAATTAGCAAGTCTGAGCCACAGATTTGTGCACAAGAAATCACCTGCTAATAAGCATTACCTACAAAAGGCAACCAACTGCTTACGGTGAACAGGTCTGTATGTTGCTTTACTCAGACATACAACAGTTTTGCAAGCTATTTGCAGAGATTCTGGTCAAAATAGGATTACTTCACTCTACCAGGTATGTACTACATGTCCCTATATAATGGGATGCAGATGGGAGGATGGCGGCATGGGAATAGGGATTACAACAGTAGGCCTGTAGTATATCTATGGTATTGACAGGTTTGTGATACTCTTCTGTCCAACAGCTACAGGCAGACCTCTCAACTGTTCCTGCTTTGAATCAAATCACAGCTCTGCCCCTGTTACTCCCTCCTACAATGGTCAGCGGTTGTAGTAAAGCTAGTGGATTATGAGATAGAGATATTGACAGTAAGTAAGGGTGTACACAGCTATAATATCAAATGACATACTTTAATTCACTTCCTCTCAGTCTGGCAATGTCACACAGAAATAGTTCTGACATTGTAAAGGTATCGCTGACTGTCCCTGATGTACTCTGGCTAAGTCAGTGATTTGTTGACATTCATACCTCATTGGATGAGAGCTATGGCTAGCATAACTTTCAACCCCCTTACAACAGCATTTCAGGTCATAGTCATAATTAGTGGGGGGCACAGGCCCAAACTCAGTGACAGAGTATACATATTGGTCATACAAGTAAGAGAATGAATGGACTAACAGATATTATACCATGACCCCCCCCATTAATATTCCAAAACGTGCACGCTGATTGGCCAGCGCAGCGTTATAATCGACTTATACTAATGGAAAAGGTCCGTCGCCGGACTTTTCCATTAGTATAAGTCTCATTAAACACTGTCTCGCTATGTTAAAAGAGTTTAACATAGCGACAGGTCTAAAAAGCAACGGAGATCTCGTTGCTTTTTGAAAGCTGTCTCGCTATGTTAAACTCCTTTAACATAGCGACAGTGTAAAAGCAACGGAGATCTTGCTTTCTCCGTTGCTTTTAAATTGTCTCGCTATGTTAAATGGGTTTAACATAGCGAGACAGCTTTAAAATAAGCAACGGACATCTCCGTTGCTTATTTTAAGTCTTGCTATGTTAAACCCATTTAACATAGCTAACAGTAAAAATGCAATGGAGATCTTGCTTTCTCCGTTGCTTTTGGCCACAGCTCTGATGTACTGCGTAGGCATGCGCAGTACATCAGAACTGCCGCGGATACCAGACAGCTGCGGAAGGGCAGCAAAGAGGCATTATACAATGCCATTATTTAAGAAAAGGAATTATTTCTTCTCTTAATGTCATAGTATAATAGCAATAACCCATTTCTGGGTGTGGGTAATGTGGGATTTACCCACGGTTGTCTTTGTTTGGTCCCTCGGGCTTCGCCCTCAGGACCAAACCACACCAACCATGGGTAAACTCCCACATTACCCACACCCAGGCATGGGTTATTGCTATATTACTGTAGCATGTGTTTTCTGAGGGGTCTGTTGTGTGTAGAATTATACACAGAACATTCTAAGGATGGAGTTCTTCATGCAGGACTCTACAGACTGACTTCCAGAGAAACACATTTTGGAGACTGAATTCCGTATCTAGATTTTTATGCATAATTCTACAGTTAGAATATTTCAAGCCAGATGTTTTTGCTTCAACACAGGACATATCACCTAACCTATCTGCTTTTGAGTCTCTTCTTCTCTTTCAAGATTCACTGAAGACTGACTCACTTTAGAAACTAATATATATATTTTGAGCATTAATTCTGCTTGATTGTACATTGCACTGTGCTTATTCATGAAATGTATAAACACATTTTTTCTATGTAATTAGTCTGAATTATTCTTTTATTGCTTACATTTCTGTATTTTTTGTTTGCAAAATGTTTTACATTTCACCCAGGCCGAGCTTGAAATTGGTCAATATTGATCACTATACTGTCTGGTAAACAAATATAAATAAATTAAATAAATACATAATTAGATAAATAATATGTAGTCTACTAAAATTACCTCAAATTACTAACTTGTCACATTTCTTTCCATCATTTGCCATCACATACTTACCTGGCAGGGAAAACATGATCAAGATGGTTGTTTCCCCAGATGAGGGTCTTCCTCTTTGCAGCACCAACATTCTCAGAGTAATTATTTATATCTGTCTCCTGTTAAAATTGTAACAGTTATTCTTTATTGTTATACTCAAGCTCCAAATCCAATTTGCTCAGATCCCTTATCATTTTTAGCCTTAGAAGTCTAATTATAGAGTTGTAGAGCCTGAACTTCAGAAGTTATGCCATCCCAAATCAAGAATGCCTTTCTTTAATTTCTCATAGTCTCTATAATTTGCCCCACCCATGTCCATGTAAGTCGTTATTACCTATCAATTTAGTGCTGAAATCAGTAGTTTAGTCTAATCAAACTTGTCCTGCTTCTATTCTATGCCATACCATTCAAAACCTACCGGGTATAAGTCCATGTAATGCTCCTTATTAAACTTTTTCTAATGGCTGGTGCAGTTCTGGGGGGAGCTGAAACAGTGGCAAATCCCACTAGTTACTGCTGCAGCTCTACCAACTTTTGGAGAGTCTCTATCTTGGAAGGCTTTTAGCATGCCCTCCATTTTTATGAGCAAAAAGACATCAGGAACACTCTCTTGTCCATACAGCAATAAGAAGCCACAGTTTAAAACCCTCCATTAATTGCATGACCCAGGTAGTCTGAATACTTACAGCAAAGGGATAGCAAATGTCTTTTGGCAGGTTTGTAGTCCAAACTACCAATATTTTCTACCAGTTTAAGTCTGATAAGACAGCAGAGGCAGAATCTATGCAAAAACTTAAATTTATTTTATAGTTCCAAATGAAAAACACAACCATCAAACAGCTCATTTGCCCTTTTTTCTACACAAAATGAATAGTACTATAGGTCTAGGTCTACAATACTTGGTCCCATGCAAGTTAAGTATTTCAGCAATACATTCTGGAAGTGGGGGGGGGGGCACATTGAAGTGAGTATTTGTGACTGTAAAGTGGGTGCATGAAATAGAGGCTGGCAGATGGTACAGTGGGTTAAGGCTGTGAGCTGAAGTTCCTGGGTATGATTCCCCAGGAGTCATCTGCTTACTGTGTGACCTTATGCAAGTCAATTAACCAACTCAAGGGACATCCTGAAAAGGAACTGTGTGCCTAGTGGGCCTGTCTGGTTAATAAATGGGTATTAATCATGATGTCAATAAATTAATTATATCTGTTGTGTGTGGAGTGGCTGGGTGGTTGTTGTGGATAAGTGTGTCTGTGTTAAGTAGGTGGGTAGACCACAGAGCTGCCCTTTATTTGATGTACTGTTTGAATGTGTGGGACCTAGGGGAATGGTTGGATGTGATTGTGTTTGTGGTATCAGTTATTTTCTCTCTTTCTTTCTATATATTCATATAGCTATATCTATGGGTCTACTTCAAAGGATTGACATTTCCCATCATTGAACCACTGATCATTGAAGACCAGATGATCGAAGTTGTGAAATATTGAACATAAAAAAAAAATCTAACAGCTGAAAAAATTCTTCTTTTATGTTTTCTGCAGGGGAGCAAGCACCCCTGCACCCCCTACACCTCCTGCTACTTAAATATACCAACTCTGAGATTGTACATTGTACCGTGAAGAGAATGGTAAATATCCCATTCTACACTGTACGATCTCCATTCACAATGTTCAATATTTCACAACTTCGATCATCTGGTCTTCACTGATCAGTAGTCCGATATTGTGAAATTTTGATGCTTTGAAGTAGACACATATATATATATATATATATATATATATATAGAGAGAGAGAGAGAGAGAAAGAGAGAGATATGGGTCCAGTACCAAATCTCAAAATTTCAAAACATTGAACCTCTGATTACTGAATCCCAGAGGATCAAAGTTTTGAAATATTGAAACTTGTCAATGGAGATCGCCGTACAGTGCGGAACGGGAACTTTACCATTGTCTTCACTGTAGTGAAATCTCAGAGATGGTATATTTAAGTAGCAGGGAGTGTAGAGGGTGGGGGGTTCAGGGGAGCTTGACCCCATGCAAAAATGTGAAATTGTTAGGTTTTAACATTTTGTTTTTTTTTTCTTCTTTTTTTTAGTTTCGCTATTTCAAAATCTCGATCCTCTGGGCTGTGTGTGTGTGTGTGTGTGTGTGTGTGTGTGTGTGTGTGTGTGTGTGTGTGTGTGTGTGTGTGTGTGTGTGTGAGTGTGTGTGTGGGTGTGTGTGTGCGTAAAGTGGAGGTCCTTGGAGAAAAGCTCCAAATTATTACAAAACATTTTAAGAACAATTTTAAAATCTTCAAAAATAAAACAAAACATCTGTAATTTAAATAATTATAACATATTAGACATAATA